>NC_029790.2:11171371-11186388 GCF_000816755.2 Arachis ipaensis | reverse complement strand
CCGAGTTAAGATATGCAACAATAGAAAAGCTGGCGTTCGGTTTAATAATCACAGCTCGGCGCCTGAGGCATTATTTCCAAACGCATCCGATTATAGTTCGTACTAGACATCCCCTACGTCAAATATTATCGAAACCAGACTTAGCAGGATGAATGACAAAATGGGCAATTGAACTTTCTGAATTCGACATCTCATATCAGTCACGGGGATCACCCAAAGCCCAAATATTAGCCTACTTCGTAACAGAGTTCACAGACAAAGGAGAACACCCAAGAAAATAGGACTTGTATGTAGACGGTGCATCGAATGAAAACTGATGTGGAGCAGGAATCCTTCTGAAGGATGACGAGGGAGTCCAGGCCGAACAATCAGTCAAATTCCTCTTTCAGGCAACGAACAACTAAGCCGAGTACGAGGCTTTACTAGCAGGGTTAAGACTGGCCATAGAAGTGGGAATCTCCAACCTAATGGTACACTGTGACTCATTACTCGTAGTGCAACAAGTAAACGGCCAATTTCAGGTACGAGATACAATCCTAGAAAATATTTAAATTCGGTTAAAACCTTAATGAAATCTTTTCAACATTTCGAAATATTGCACATATCTAGAGACCAAAATTATCGGGCCAACATTTTATCAAAATTAGCCACACATAGAATGACTGATCAAACAGATAAGCTCCGCCATATTACACTAATAGAACCGAGTTTAGACATGAAATCTATTTTGAGTATTTCACATGAAAAGGAAGACTGGCGAAAAACGTTCATTGCATACTTAAAGAATGGAGAAATACCAGAAGATGAAAACTTAAGAACGTTCAGATACAAAGTAAGCCAATACACCCTATTGGGGACCGAACTATACAAACGGGGAATCTCCCGACCCCTTCTGAAATGTCTTGGACCAGCAGAAGCAAAAACCGCAGTGAATGAGTTACATGATGGAATATGCGGAAACCACATTGGAAGTAGGAGCCTAGTCACCAGAATTCTCCGAGCCGGCTATTACTGGCCAACGATGAGAAAAGACTGCAAAGACAAGGTACAACACTGTGACGCATGCCAAAGATGCACACCACTTATCCACAACCCAGCCGAACTCCTGCATACATCAAACGTCAGCTGGCCATTTCATAATTGGGGGATGAATATACTCGGCCCATTCCCTATCTCAACATGACAGGTAAAATTCTTACTTGTAGCTATCGATTACTTCACAAAGTGGGTCGAAGCACAGCCTCTCGCAAAAATCACAGCCGAAAAGGTACAAAATTTCATATGGAAGTCGATAATATGCAGATTTGGTTTACCTAGGAAAATTGTATCTGATAATGATAGGCAATTCACAGATAGGAAAATTGCATCATATCTTACAGACTTACATATTAAATATCATTTTTCTTCTGTCGAGCACCCGCAAACCAATGGGCTCGCAGAAGCGGCTAACAAAGTTATCTTGCATGCATTAAAAAAGAAACTAACAGATGCTAAAGGACGATGGGCTGAGCTTATACCAGAGGTATTGTGGAGTTATAACACAACACCTCACACAACAACAAATGAGAGCCCATTCAGACTAGTATACGGTGCAGAATGCATGATACCTGTCGAAATCAGCCAAGGATCAAGTCGAATCGAATACTTCAACGAACAAAACAATTCAGATGACCGAACGTCTGAGCTCGACTTAATAGACGAGGAACAAAGCCTCGCCGAACTAAGACAATGAGCAATGCAAGCAACAATATGCAAGCATTATAATAAAAGAGTCAGACCGAGAATATTACAAGAAGGAGACTTGGTCCTATGACAAATGGAGGAAGTCCGAAAACCACCAGGGCAGGAAAAACTAGCCGCCAATTGGGAAGGCCTTTCGGAGTCTCCAAAGTCATAGGAAAGGGAGCATACAGTTTGGAAACATTAGAAGGGACAACTATTCCTAATACTTGGAACATTTCGTCCCTGAAATTTTACTACAGTTGAATCCTTTCTTCAATGTAAATATGAGCTGGCCAGGTACTCTTTTTCCTGATCACGAGGTTTTTTCCTAAGGAGGGTTTACTCGGACAGGTTTTAACGAGGCCGACCATCTCATATACCAAGCATTTCAATAAAATTGTCAGCCTATACACATCTTCAAACAATATTGAAAGCATATCAACCAAAATTTAGCAAACCGACATCATAAAGTCGGATACGTCAATGAAACTTAACAAAAATATCAAATATTCACAAAAGCAGCTAGCACACGAGCTAGACCAAATATCCACAAACACAAAACGTCGACAACAAAGTCGGAAGCAAAGCTCAAAACATTCTGATTTAAACAGAAAAACAACAATACAACATAAAAACCTCCACCAAGGAGGAGGAACACTCTCAGCCTGGTCTTCGACACCTTCATCATCAGCAAGGTGACCGTTAACAACAATATTTGCAACATTGAGCTTCCCAACGTCAAAGTTTGGGGAGAACAATGAGATTTGGCTGACAGCACGATTGAATCCGGCCACGAACATGTCCATAAATGTGTTCAAAATTTTCATCTCCGAAAAAACCCGTTTGAGTTTTAGCCCAAGCTTGAACCCACGTTTGAGTTTTAGTCCTAACAAAAAGCTCAACTTGCTGCACTCACATCAAGTCAAGCTTGGGGGCTGTGTATTGTACCCAAGGACCTTGGCCCAATCCGAGCTATACCTCGACGCAACGGTTACATTTTAACTGCTCACACACCAAAATCTCGGAACCAGCTCACACGCCAATATATCGGACTAGCCCACTCACCGAAGATCTCGAACTTCACTGACCGTTAAGCTACACGCTGAATCTATAAATCCGAAGAAGAGAGTTGGAAAACACAAAGGACAAAAACACTTCTGCCCAAGAAGATTATTTCGCCCCAAAGTCCATTCTGAAATTATCTATCTCCAATCTTATATACTCATTTTTTATCTGGTTTATTCTTTTATTAACTTGAGCATCGGAGTCCCTTTTGCAAGTACCACGCTCGGGTTCGAGTTCACAAGGATATCGTCGGCTCAGGCGAATTTGCTGAACAACCAGACCGACGTATAGATCAGACACAGTATCCTTGCAAGAACAAGAACAATAACAATAACAATAACAATAACAATAACAATAACAATAATAATAATAATAATAATAATAAGTTGGCCCGGGTACTCTATTCATGATAAAAAAAAAACAATGATTTTAATCATAATATGATATGATAAAATAATATAATTTTAACAAAACAAATATATGATGTATAACTAACGTAAATAATAAAAAATTTCCTTAATAATAACTAATTTACATATTTTTTTAATAAAGCCTATATATAGAGTTTTTTTGTGGTACATGAGCTTAGATCTGAGAGTCAACTTATTTTTTTTTAATTTATTATTCCTCTTTTACTAGTTCATAGAATGTATTCTTCATTTTTCATCGAAATCTATCTTTTTAAGGTACAATTTATAATTTTGTATAGTATTTTTTATATACTCATTTTATTATATTATTCTTTTGATAATTTAATGATTGCTGTTATTCTAACTTATTCTTTTCGTCTAATATTCCAGTTCGATTGTCTTTTGTCGCAATCGTTTACAATACATCACATCCATGAAATACCTCATCGATTTGTATTTACTAATTCGGGTTCTAACTACATGGATGTAAGCGTCCAAAGAAGAGACATTAAACTCTATTTTACCGAAAGATGGTTGGATCTACTCACATATTATAACCAACCTAATGAAATGTGGGTAAAATTAGTTTTCTTGAAAATAGCTCGCTTTTTTATTGAGGAATTGTTTCCATGGAGCTTTATAAGCCAAGTTCAAGTTCTATCCCCTCCATTCTTTCTACGTCTGCATGGAGATCTTCGAAGTGGAGCACATAATAAGATTGAATTCCCTTAATTTAAGTTCAGTTTTGCTAATTCGTATCAAACTCAGATATGCAATTTCAACGATTGGTAATATATTTAAAATTTCTTATTTTAAGCTTTTCGTTATTAAAATAATTTAATAACATATTGTGATTTTTTTCAAAAATTACCAGCCTTCTTTTGCATCAATGCATGTCATTAAGGGGAATAAGGGTTAGTTTAGTTTCTCATTGTGACAATTCTATACCTTGTCGTATTGCATAGATAGCGGATGATGAAGCTTATTTAATAAGGGGATGGTCTGAATTTGTACGAATTTTAGATGTCCAAACTTATGATGTTGTTTCACTTGGTTGTCATTATGTTTTACTCAAATTTTTGTTCCATTATTAACAACAAATAAATCAACAATTTTCGAGTTTTGTTTCACAATCTTAATTTAAGGAGCGGAAACGACTCCTTTTGTGGATGTCTCAAGGTCTCAATTGTAGTTTCGAAAGTAAAATTAAAGATGAAAAGAAAATATGCAAGGTGCCGGAGGCAAAGTAAAATGCAAAATTAAAACAAACAGGAAATTAAAAAGAAGATGAAGGAAGAAACATGAACGTAAAAGAGAAAAAGACATAAAAGTAGAGGAATTTTATTAATAAAAACTGGAAAAAAGCAAAGTACAAATGTTTGAGTTCAGAGGAATTACTTAAGATTCCTAATTTTACTCTGTGATGCCAAGGGGCTGAGAGCGTTTTTTGGGTTTCTAAGTATTTTCCAAGAAGAACTGAACTGATTACAATATTTTTCTAAAGCTCTATTTATAGACTAACCTAAAGTCAGCTAACAGTTACCATTTGTACACTACTTGCGGAAAATTTGAATTTCTTGTAACTGTTCCCGCACCTTTTGTGAATTTCAAAAGTTAAAAAGAATAGCACCCATTCCATGAATCCAATCACGTCCCAAAAGCAAGTTAAAACCAGCTTTAGAAGGAACAACAACAAATAGAGTTGACCTATTGACAGAACCAACCTCAATTGACAGCAGAACCACACCTCTAACAGAAGAAGTCCTTCCATTAAAATCTGTTACCCCAATGCTACTTTTAATCAGCTCTTTTTCAGTCTTTCCAAGCCTTCCCATCATTCTTTCAGGCATGAAATTAACAGCAGCTCCCCCCGTCAACCAAAATCTTATTGACTATCCTTCCATCAACACGAGCCTTGATATGCAGTGGACGCAAGTGTTCCTTATCATTTTCAGTAGGCTTCTCAAATAATCCTCCACCACACATATTGTCATCTAGCAATAAGCATTCGCTTCCAGGAAAGACATCATAACAATCATCTTCTAATGCTCTACTTCTTGGACTTGACTATACTCCTAAGGCAGTATTGACACCACAGCTATAGGTTGCTTAACACCAAATATCGCTTCTAAGCTATCATCAAAACCAGTGTCAAAATTATCAGTAATTAAATCTTCATCATTTTCTCCCTTGTTTTCAACCATTACCCTCTTCCCAGCAAGATTCTTCTTGACATTTTTATTGCATTTAGGGTGATTAGAAGAATTGCCTATTTCTGCAGACTTGGCCATGGTTGGCAAAGGAGGAAAATCTACTCCATGTCCCTTGTATGGATCCAAAGGAACATACTCAGGTATATTCTCTTTCTGCTCAAAAGTTGTAAAAGGAGAATATTTTGGAATATTTTGACAATTTGGTCAAGGAGAATAATTAGGAACTTGCTGCATGTTAGGATTATAACAAGAATAAATTGGCTTTGAGGGAACAGGCACATTTTTTGGAATATATATACTATCTCCGTCTTGTGCATGATTCATGTTTCATAACTGAGACTCATAGTACCTGGGCTTAAAAGGTCTAGGCTTCACCCATTTGTTTTTTCCTCTTGCAAAAGCAGTAGGTTGATTCTGCACATTTCTCATATTCTGGACCCATTTATTGTTTGAAATTTTGGTGGGAGGTACTCTTGTCTTTTGAGAAAATCCATCAGGTTTTCCACCAATCATGACCACAGTCTTCATCTTCTGGTTGACGGGTTGTACCCCAGTGTTGTTGACGCACTTGTTCAAAGGAGTTTGACCGCCCAACTTTTGTTTTCCCTCGGCTATCTTCCGCTTTAGCTCGTTAGTTTCATTTTCTTTTTCAGCAATCTTCTTTCTCAACTCAGCCTTTTCTTTCTCTTCAACTTTTTACTTTTCAAACTCTTTTGCAGCTTCCTTGTCAAAAACAACATTGGACTTTGGGCACATGGCGATGGTGCTATCAGATTTTTTAATTCTCAACAAAAAATCTAATAGATCCTCACTAGGACGAGGATAAACTGGCTTCTTATCTTGCTTAAAGACTCTCAGGTCTTTATTTTCATCTTTAGCACTAACCATTGTAGCATCAACTTCTACCATGTTGATTGACAAATTGAATGGCTCAATATAATTTGAGTCAGCAGCAAATGGTTCAGTGTCCACCTTCATAGTAGTTTTATCCTCAAACTTCAATCTTCCCTCCTCAATTGCTTTTTGTATCAAGTCCCTAAAACGGACGCAATTATTAGTGGTGTGTGAAAATACCTGATGAAACTTACGAAATTTCTTATTCTTTATTTCATCAGTTGAAGGCATCTTTTTTCCTTCTGGTAAAATAAGCTGTTTATCTTTTAATAAAACCTCAAATATTTGATCTGCCTTAGAAATATCAAAAGAATAAGTCTTATTTTCAACTTTAGAATAAGAAGAAACTTTTTCTTTTCCTTTAACAGGCTTCAAAGATTTGCATACATAAGGAGGACCCCACGTAATTCAGCAATATAAATCTCCTTCTCATCTGAATTACTACTATCAGAAAAACAATCAACATATGCAACCTTTTTTGAACCCTTTTTAAAATTTTCTTTTTCTTTCTTAATTTGTTCTATCTGTCTTACTCTTTCAGCTAACTGGGAAAGATCTAAAGTATGTTGATTGACAAGTTTCTTCCTAACTCCAAATTCTAACCCATTAGTATCCATTTTGACAACTTCAGTTTCCAGAATCGGAGTAAAACACTTATTTCTTATGTTTCTAAATCGCGCCAAATAAGTATCAATGGATTCTCCTTCTACACGTTTGACAGAGAATAAATCCGTAAGACTAACTTTCAATTCACCTCGGAAAAACTGATCATGAAAATTTCTTTCTAACTGTACCCAAGAATGAATAGAATTTGGTCTCAAGTTGGAGAACCATGTAAATGCATTTTTTGTTAAAGAAGAAGGAAAGTATCTCATCTTGAGATATTCATTAGAAGCTGCTTCCCCAATTTCAACAGTATATCGAGCAATATGCTCTACTGTAGACTCATTTTCTTCTCTAGAAAATTTTGTAAGGGATTTTGGAATTTCCAACCCTTTGGGAGCTCTGCTTGTTGCACACATTCAGGAAAAGCAGACACAAAATATGGCCTATTTAAGCAACTAACATTAAATCCCAAACGGTTTAAAACTTGTTCAACATTTCATGCTAGATTATAATGTCCCCTAAGTTGTTTTGCCTAAGTCTTTCTAACATATCATCAGCATTTTGACCATGTCTAGGCATATGGACATCATAATTAGGAATTGCTCCACCATTTTGATTGACATTATCAAATCTTAAACCTTGGTTATCATTTTCTTCTAAATTTACCACAGTAGCAATCCTATTAACTTGCCTATTTAATTGTTCAATTCTAGTGTTTGTATTTTCTAAAAGAGGATTTAAAATTGTCACCATTTGATGAGTTAACATGTTTACTAGATCATGGTGACTTTCATCCATCTGTTGCCTAATATTTGCTAAAGATCCCACAGTTTGACTAGGTTGATTAACAGGCATTGCTCTTGACATGTCAGAAAATACAGGTCTAGAATTTTCTACCCTAGTGACAGTGGATGTAGTAGAATTAGATGCACTGTTATTTCCTGTATTAATAGAATGTGAAAAAAAATTTTGTGATACGTGTGAACCTGACGCCCCAGAAACAGGTACATTTGACATGCCATATGGATTTTGATAAATAGGATTTTAAAAAGTTGAGTAGAGAGGCACAGGCAATCCTTGTGTCACCATGGAGGGGACATACCCCGGTGGCAAGCCATATGGCGGCCACCCCACGGTATTTATGTGAGTTGCATTTAACCCTGTATGGGCATGGCCAACGCCATCATGCCTCACTGACATCAAGGTAGGCTCTGTGTTTGAAATCACAGGAGAATTTCCGGATTTATTTCCTCTAATCTCATCACTAGAAGTAGAAGAAGATGCTGCAAAAGTATTTGACATGTCAACTGACACTGATTTCCTTGGCTCTGGACGCACGAACTTACCACTGTGCAACCACATGCAAATTCAAAACTCTTTGACGCCGGGACGTCGCTTGGGTCACCAATCGTGGCGAGGTTAACAACCCCACTATGGTGAAAATAGCCAAGAACCCACCTTGGTTGGCTAAGCCAAGGATGCACCTCTTACTCTCAAAGAGCCTAGAGAAAAATAAGCACACAGCTTATTTAAATATATAACTCAATCAATTCAACTTGCAAATAAAAGGGGTACATACGCATATTTATACTAGTAGGGGAGGGAGAACTTTCATGACTCGGGCGATGTGGGACTAACTCATAACATAATATAATAATATATGCTAAACTAGACTACTTTAATTAACGACACAAACATAAAGATATATGCTCCTGCATCATTCTCCTTGGGTTGAAAAGGCTCCTGCATTACTCTTGCTTTTTCTTTTGACAAACTACAATCTATTGACAATGTCCCACCGGGCGTGCCAATTTGTTTTACTCAAATTTTTGTTCCATTGTTAACAACAAATAAATCAACAATTTTCGAGTTTTGTTTCACAATCTTAATTTAAGGAGCAGAAACGACTCCTTTTGTGGATGTCTCAAGGTCTCAATTGTAGTTTCGAAAGTAAAATTAAAGATGAAAAGAAAACATGCAAGGTGCCGGAGGCAAAGTAAAATGCAGAAATTAAAACAAACAGGAAATTAAAAAGAAGATGAAGGAAGAAACATGAACGTAAAAGAGAAAAAGACGTAAAAGTAGAGGAATTTTATTAATAAAAACTGGAAAAAAGCAAAGTACAAATGTTTGAGTTTAGAGGAATTACTTAAGATTCACAATTTTACTCTGTGATGCCAAGGGACTGAGAGCGTTTTTTGGATTTCTAAGTGTTTTCCAAGAAGAACTGAACTGATTACAATATTTTCCTAAAACTCTATTTATAGACTAACCTAATGTCAGCTAACGGTTACCATTTGTACACCACTTGCGGAAAATTTGAATTTCTTGTAACTGTTCTCGCACCTCTTGTGAATTTCGAAAGTTAAATGGATAGCTGTTTTACTCAAATTTTAACGCTCCATGTTGATAACTGCTCCTGCATATAGCACGTCCTATAATTCAGGCTTAATTCAAATTTTGAATAAAAACTGCTTCTCACATATTAATATTTTATTATTGATACTTAGTATTCTTCAATTCAATTCAACATAGGATGGGAATAGGATGGAATTTCTTGAAAAATTAAATAAATTTAAGAATAAAATATTTATTTTCAAAGTTTATGTGAAGTTGGAGAATATCAATTCTTTTCAATCGGTTTCTATCACAGTTGTAAAATTGTGTCACGATGAGACCATAATTAATTCTTTCAAACAAAAATACAATATTGAGCAACTATTTTAACTTTAGAGTAACCACGGTGTATATATAATTTTTTTACATACTCATTGTGTGTTTAAATTATCATTAGGATACTTTCTTCTCTGTAAATTCTGATATAATAATACTTCCACCTAATTATTCAGACATGAATAAGGTAGATAGCTTTACAAAAAAATTTCATCAATTTAATTTTAAAAAAATTATTTATTCAATTCATATATGTGAAAAAGAGTATGGGACAAAATTAGCATTATTAAACCATTCCGGTATTGACAAAATATTTAATTAATTGGCGAGATATAATGTATATCCCTTCTTAATATTGATATATTTATCCCTTATATTTAAATGATATAAAAATTCTCCAATTTCAAATGCGCTCTCCTTATTACAAATTTAGTGGACTCTCTGTCTACAAAAAATCTTTCTTGGTGCACGATCATAATTGTTGATATGTAATATTTTAAAATAGTTAATAGACTGCAAATTTAAGTGGTGCTGTTTTGTTTAAGAGTATGTAGTATTAACCACGGAACAGTTATTGTTTTATGTATGGTTTTAGGACAATTCTAAAGTTCTTGCAATTATTGCTCAAGATTTTGTAAATTTTAAGGTTTAGCTACTAATTTTTTAAATTGTAATTTTTAGAATATATAAACTTTAATGGTGGGATTATTAATTAGATCCTTATCTCTTTGCATAATTTTTAGGGCAAAAAATCCAATTAAGTCAAGAGGAGCATAAATTTACATGATTAAGCCAATCTGAAAACGACTTCATCAATCAACCAAACCACATTTATATATAATTCAAAAATGGTGCTGTTTTCTTCCCTTCTTTTTGTTAATGACATCTTTATCCTTAGTGGATAGACCTTCTTATTGCAAAAACATGCTTGCAAATCAAAATGGCAACATATTTGATTATGGCCGTTTCTCATTCCAAAAATCAATATCCCAAACCCAAAAATTCCTAAACCAAGTTAACTCATATCTCCAAAATACAAACACTTTGTCACAATCCACAATTGGGGCACTCCAAAATTGCACCTTTCTTTCTCAACAAAGCTTAGAGTATTTATCAATCCTATTTTAGTATGTTATAATTTTTTACTATTATAATTCTAAAAATAATAACATACTAAAATAGGATACTAGAAAAAATAATCTATTATAATAATAAAAAATTATAACCTAATAAAATAAGATACTAAAAAAATATTATATAATATTAAAAAATATACTAAAAAAAGTATTAAAAAAATTATAACAAATTTAAAAAAAATAATATTATAATTTATTATTGTATGTACTCTTAATTGTATTCATTATGGGTATTATTAAATGTAATCTTTATTGAATATCCATACGGAATACAGTAAAAAGTACAAGTGTTAGTAATTCGAATCAACCCCATTCGAATTACAACTAGAGGCGAAATGTTAGTAATTCGAATCAACTAGGTTCGAACTACTATGGGAATAATGCAAGTGTAGTTCGAAGCAACCTACTTTAAATTATACTTTTTCATAATTCGAAACAAGAAAACTCGAATTAGTGTTATTTGTGAATAATTCGAAATGAGCTCCTTCGAATTATATACAAATGTAATTCGAATCTACTTCTTTCGAATTACTTATATATGTAGTTTGGTTGATTGATGAAGTCGTTTTCAGATTGGTTTAATCATGTAAATTTGTGCTCCCCTTGGTTTAATTGGGTTTTTTGCCCTAACTTTTATATTTTTATAGGACGTTGATTCACAAGTAGGTGACAACCAACTTGACATTGAATCTTTCAAGTCTACCACATTAATCAAGTTTGGAGAGAAAACAAGTTCTGCTACTGGTAAAAATCATATAGTTAATGAAGCTGGTGGTTGAAGTGCTACGATTACATGGAATAAACAGAACTTAGTTGCAAGCCCAATTTTTTTTTTTTTTGCAGATGAACCTACAGGTACGTCTGGAAATGCTTCTGAGACTGCTGAAAGTGAAAGATGGGTTTCACAAATAACTTATGTTGTTGAAGAAGATTACAATTTTTCAGCAACAAAGACGAGAAAGGTTGCTAAAGAATAACTTATTAAGCAGTTTTCATAATTATAATAGAACATGTACAAGATGTCTCTGGTACGGGTTGAAGGATGGATTAGGAACCTGCGGGTCGAGGCGAAGATCGGGTCGCGTGACTGGAACGATGGGGAGAGGTACTGCAAAGACACTCCGACGCTCAAGTCAGAATGGATCTGAGAGGTGTAAAGTGTGTGGAATGAATGAATACCTGAAGGGACCTGGGTCCTCTATTTATAGGTGATGGTAGTTATCTTATCTTATCTTATTTGGCTAAGATAAGGGAGACATTTGAATTCGAAAGTCGGTTGGGAGTTTCTAGAGGGCCGGTTTTGGGCCTTCCAGAAGAGTGAGGCGGGTTGGACCCGGAAAATCGGGATTGGGTTCGATCCTGGGTCCGGAATCCGTGGGCCGGATCCGTAACAGTTGCTCCTGCAGCGGGAGGGCGAGTGAGATCGGCCTGTCGCTGGGAGGTGTGGTTTCGACCGTGGGTTAGGTCGGTTTGTCGCTAGAGGGTGCGATTTCGACCGTGGGTTAGGTCGGTTTGTCGCTAGGGGATGTAGCCTCGACCGCGAGTTTAGGTCGGCTTGTCATGTCGTCCTGATCTTTCTTGGGGTCGTGGCGAGGTTTTGCTTGGCCGTTTTACGCGACTCTTCTATACCCAACGTGCCTGTTACGTTTTTCGAGGCGTACTTTATTGGTTTCTTTTTCCAAGGGGGCATTTATTGCGAGGGGACGTTTTTTGGGCATTTTTTCTCTATTGCCCCTGTGCGCTATTTTATTGTTCAGGGTTATTTGCGTCTTTTCTGCCCCTTTTTCGAAACCGTTTTTGGCTTTCCACTTCTCTTCCCTCTATTACTTCACTTCCCTCTATTACTTCATTTTCTTTTGTTTTCTCTTTTGGAAATATTCTTCTTCCTTCTGTGGATTTCTCTTGGTGCTGCTGCTGTCTCTTCTTCTCAAGCTCTTTCCAGGCTCACTTTCTGCATTATCAGGTTGGTCTTTTTTGCTTTTTCTTGTTTTTGTTTTATGGTGTATCTGTTTGTTCTATTTCTGCCGTGCATTGTTCTACCTTTTTCTTTTTTCGTTTTTGGACTGTGTTTTGTGTTTTGGGAGGTGGTTTTCGAGTCTTTGAAGGGGCTGAGCACCACCGTGTGGGTTGGTAGTGGCGGTAGGTTTTGTCTTGCTTCTGTATAGGGTTAGTAGGTTAATGGTAGTGCTCCTCCCTGTTTTAGGTATGCACCGGCGGAGAAATGAGGGTGTGGGTGCCCCGATAGCCCCTTTCCAGGGGCGTCCCCACTCGCTATACTTGGGTGACTAGCGATGTGTGGGGCGTTCCGTCACGGATGACGGAGGACGATCTTCAACGGCTCCGTGATCAGGGGGCGATTGTGGTGGTGGTGATGAGGAGGGGCGGTACGAGCTCGTCCTCCCGGATGCCGACGAGCGCGTTTGTTATCTGAACCTTCATTCGCCCGCTGTTCCAGACTGGATGTGGGTTTACGAGTCGATGTTCACTCGGCTCGGCGTGCGGTTTCCTTTCTCGCCATTTGTTCAAGATCTGCTGAGTCGGTGTTCCGTGGCGCCGTCTCAGCTTCACCCGAACAGTTGGGCTGCCGTGCGGTCTTTCGAGTTGGTGTGCCGGTATCTCGATCTTCCGGCTTCTGTTCCTGTTTTCCTTTTTCTTTTTTTATGCACTCTTCCGACTAAGGAAGGGAAGCATAAGAAAGGATATATGTCATTTCGTGCTCAGCCTCATCGCCGAATTTTTGGGTTGTTTGAGGATTCCTTTCACGGTTTCAAAAGGGAGTACTTTAAGGTGCGCCCCGTCCAGGGGCATCATCCGTTTTGGCTGACGCCAGAGGGCGTACGCCGGTTTCCAACGTATTGGAACTTTCGTGCCGGCCCGTCGGTTTTGACTAAGGTCACCTATGACGGTTTATCTCGGGAGGATAAGGACGTTGCCACCGTTTTGTGGCATTTGTTTGGCGAGCGTCCGTTGAATCCTCGAGATGTCATGGGGGATCCCGAGGCTTGTCGGACGTATATCGGTGTGTGCTTTGTCCCTTTCTTGGTTTTTTATGTTTTGTTTTTCCGACCTTGTAACTTGATTTTTCTTTGGTTTCTTTCAGTTGAGATGGCTGGTGGGCTGACTTCTTTGGCACGGTTGAAGGCAGCGATGGGTCAGGAGGAGGGGTCTTCGTCTCCTTCTACCCCTGTCTCCAATCCTGCTGTGAATTCTCAGCCGGTTTCTCAGGAGGTGATTTCTTCGGGGGTGCAGGTTGGTGCTCAGGCTTCGCCTGGTCCCGCGAACTCACCTGAAGTTGTCGTAGTTACGGCTGCTGAGGCTTCTCAGAAGAGGAAGAAGCTCGAGGAGCCTAGCAGTGAGACTTTTGAGGAGGAGGGTGCTGTGCCCAGTGTAATGGATCGGCATTTTGATGCTTCTGGGTTTATTGATCAGCACTTGATGCCTGGGACGGAGCCGTTTTTCGATGATTGTGATGTTTCGTTCCAGGCTAAGTCGGTGTATCGTGCCCTTCTCCGATCTGCTGTTGTTGTTCGGAAGGCCGAACCCGTGATGGCTCAGGTTAGTTTGTTGGACAAAAAACTTCGTCATTCGCACGCTGAGGTGGCTAAATTGAAGGAGCAGCTCGAGGCTGCTGAGGTCGCTAGGGAGAGAGCATGAAGTCTTCCGAGGAGGCTGGGGCGGAGATCCTCTGTCTTTCCGAGGTAGAGTCTTCACTTCTTTCCCAACTGAGTGCGGAGCGACAACGGGCTTCCGACGCGAGTTCTCAAGCTGCCATGTTTCTTAGCGAGCTGGAGGTTTTGAAGGCTGAAGTTGCAGCTCTGAAGAGGGAGAAGTCGGAGCTGTTGGCTGATGCTAAGGATGCGATTGTCGCTACTGAGGAGACGATGAAGGCTCAGGCCCTGGTGTTGGCTCCGGGTGTGGACGTGTCTGTGATAGGGGCTTTCAAGACCGTCCGCGATGGCCGAATTGTCGACCTTGAGTAGCTTTATATCTTGTATTTTGAATTTTGTTTTGAACTTTGCTTTGGGTATTTGGTTGGCCGTGCGCCGTGTAACCGTTCGGGCCTCTTTCTATATTCCGTTTTAAGCTGTTCTATTGTTTATTTGTTCCCTGTTTGGGGTGGGCGGACCGTCGTGAGGTCGATTTTTACATGGATATCCGTATTTCGGGCCTGGGGGTGATCGGTCTCCCAGTGGTGGCCGTGTTTCTGTTCCGTATTTGGGTCAGTTTTAAAAAATAAAGAGAATAGGGATAACTTTTAATGGAATTTTATTGATGCACGGGCCTCGTTAAAACCCTCC
>NC_029790.2:11147604-11170804 GCF_000816755.2 Arachis ipaensis | reverse complement strand
TGGGTGGGCCTCGTTAAAACCCTCCGTGTGTGGCAGGAAAGAGTACCCGGGATTGATACTTGAGCGAAATAAAGAATTTAAGATTCGTAAAATGAGAAGATAAGTGATATGAGAAAAACAAAGAAAAGAGGTGACCTAGGGAGGTCGGTCTAGGTGTAGTATCGTCGTAAGTTGGCGGCGTTCCATGTCCTCGGGACTTCGTTGCCGTTGAGCCGTTCGAGCTTGTATGCTCCCTTTCCGATTGCAGCCTTGATTCTGTATGGCCCTTTCCAGTTGGAGGTGAGTTTTCCCTCTCCTGGGGTTGGGGGACCGATGTCGTTTCGTCGTAGGACGAGGTCGTCAGTTGCGAATTCTCGCTGGATGACTCCGTGGTTGTATCTTAGGCTGATTCTCTGTTTTAGGGCTAGCTCCCTGAGATGGGCTACGCTTCTTACTTTATCTGCTTCTTCGTCGTTACCCCCGATCGTTCTCCGTGGACTGGGGTCTCCGATCTCTACTGGAATAACGGCCTCCGTGCCGTATGTTAATCGGAAGGGGGTTTTCCCGGTGGCTGTCTGGGGGGTCGTGCGATACGACCATAAGAATGATCCGAGTTCATCCGCCCATAGCCCTTTGGCTTCGTCGAGTCGTTTCTTGAGTTCCTTGACGATTATTTTGTTCGCGGATTCCACTTGTCCGTTTGTTTGGGGGTGTTCTACCGAGCTGAAACGGTGAGATACACGTAGCCCTTCTAAAAATTCTCTGAACTTTTTGTCAGCAAATTGGGTTTCGTTGTCCGAGATAACGATCTCGGGGATCCCGAATCAGGTGATGATCTGTCGCTAGAGGAATTTTCGGCATTGGGTTGCCGTTATGGAGGCCAGGGGTTCGGCTTCGATCCACTTGGTGTAGTAGTCTATGGCGACGATGAGATACCTGAGTTGACCGGGTGCCGTAGGAAAGGTCCCGACGAGGTCGATCCCCCAAGTGCCGAATGGCCGTTCTACCGATATGATGCTGAGCTGGTGAGGGGCGGCTTGGTGGATATTGGTGTGCCTTTGGCATTTGTCGCAGTTTTTAACTATTTGTATGGAATCCCGGATAACCGTGGGCCAGAAGTAGCCTGCCCTGATGGCTTTTTGGGCTAATGTTTTACCTCCGACGTGGTGGCCGCAGCAACCTTCGTGGATTTCACGGAGTATGTACTCCGTGTCCCCGGGTTCGACGCATTTGAGCAGGGGTTGCGAGAATCCACGTTTGTATAGTTGTCCTGCAACAACGGTATAGTTGGCGGCTTCCCTTTTTATTCGTTTTCCCTCTTTGGGGTCCGGCGGCAGTATTCCGTCGAGGAGGTACTGTAGGATAGGGTAGGTCCAAGATCCCAGGTTCGAGAATATCAGATGAGCGTTGGTTTTTGTTGACACGGAGGGAGACTTAACGACTTTCTGAATTAGCGATTTGTTACCGTGTCCTGGTTTGGTACTGGCTAGTTTGGAAAGTAGGTCTGCCCTGGCGTTTCGTTCCCTAGGAACGTGTTGTATGGTAACGTGCTCGAATCCTTCTTTCAGTTTGTTTACCTTGGCGAGGTATTGTTGGAGCAGGGGATCTCGTGTCTGGTAGTCTCCGTTAATTTGGGAACTGACTGCCTGTGAATCGGTATTTACTTCTAGGACCTTTGCTCCGACTTCCCGGGCTAGGGCTAGGCCTGCCAAGAGGGCCTCATATTCTGCTTGGTTGTTTGATACTGGAAATTCGTATCGTACTGATTGTTCGATTACGACTCCATTTTGACTCTCGAGAATGACTCTGGCACCTCCGGAGGTGACGTTTGATGAGCCGTCAACATGTAGTTTCCATGATTCGGAGGTGGAGTTTCCTGAGGTCATCTCGGCGATAAAGTCAGCCATGGCCTGTGCTTTGATTGCGTACCGGGGTTCGAACTTGATTTGGAATTGAGATAGTTCGATGGACTATGCTAGCATTCTTCCCGCTAGGTCGGGTTTTTGTAGTACTTGTTTGACCGCCTGGTCAGTTCGGACCATCACAGGGTGGGCCTGGAAGTATTGTCGCAGGCGCCGGGAAGCCGTGAGGAGTGCGAAAGCTAATTTTTCTAGACATGAGTAGCGAGTTTCCGCTTCTTGCAAGACTTTGCTTATGAAGTAGATAGGTTCTTGTTCCTTTCTCTTTTTTTCGCGGATGAGCGCCGCTGTGAGCGCTTCTTCCGTTATGGAGAGGTATAGGTACATGGTTTCTCCTATTTGGGGTTTAGCGAGAACCGGTGGTTCTGCTAAGACTCTTTTGAAGTGTTGGAATACTTCTTCGCATTTTGCTTCCCAGTTGAAAGGGGCTCCTTTCTTCATTAACTTAAAGAAGGGTATTGCTTTTTGTGCCGATGCTCCGAGGAAGCGGGATAACGCCGTGAGCCGTGCGGTGAGCTTTTGGATGTCGTTAAGGTTTTTAGGGTTTGTCATTTCAAGGATGGCACGACATTTTTCCGGGTTGGCTTTGACTCCGCGTTGCGTGATCATAAAGCCAAGGAACTTTTCCGCCTCCATTCCGAAGGCACATTTTGTTGGATTGAGTCACATCTGGTGTTTCCGTAGGGTGTTCATTATGAGGCTAAGGTCGCTGACGAGTTGTTCGCCTGACTCGGTCTTGGCGAGCATGTCATCTATGTAGACTTCTAGTTTGCTTCCGGACAGATTCTGGAATATCTTGTTTGATGAGTCTTTGGTAAGTGGCTCCGGCATTTTTTAGGCCGAAGGGCATTACCGTGTAACAATATGTCCCTTCTGGGGTGATGAATGCTGTTTTTTCTTCGTCAGGTCGGTGCTTCGGAATCTGGTTATAGCCGGAGTATGCGTCCATGAAGCTGAGGTATCGATGGCCGGATGCGGCATCTACTAATCTGTCGATGTTTGGTAGGGGAAAGGCGTCTTTTGGGCAGGCTTTATTGAGGTCCGTGTAGTCGACGCACATTCGCCATTTTCTGTTAGATTTTTTCACCAATACGACGTTGGCTAGCCAGGTCGTGTAGAGGAGTTCCCTTATGAAGTTGGCTTCGAGTAAGGCTTTGACTTGCTTCTTGACTTCGGCGGCTCGGTCTGGTGACATTTTTTGTCTTCTTTGTGCTACGGGTTTAGCTTTGGGGTCCACGGCTAACCGGTGGGACATTAGGTCGGGGTTTATTCCCGGCATGTCGGCTGGTGTGAATGCGAATAGGTCTCTATTTTGCTTCAGGAGTTGAGAGAGATCCTCTTTAAGATCATATGGGAGGTTCCTGTTGATGAATGTGTATTCCTCTTTGGTTGGCCCTATTTGTAGTTTTTCCATGTCGCCTTCTGGCTCTGGCCTGGGTTGGCCGTCTTGTCGGGCGTCCAGGTCGGCTAGGAATATTCCGGCCGCATCTCGGGATTTCTTCCGTAGGGCTAGGTTGGTGTTGTCGCACTCTGCTGCGACTTCTCTGTCTCCGTGGATAGTGCCAATCGAGCCGTCGTCGGTTGTGAACTTCATGAGGAGGTATTTGGTAAAGATGACAGCGGAAAAGTCATTGATTGTTTTTCTTCCGAGGATGACGTTGTAGGCTGTGGAGTCTTTGAGGACCACGAATTCGGCTAGGATTGTCTTCCTTTGGTTACCTGTCCCTATGGTGATGGGGAGGGTGATCGAGCCGTCTGGTTTAAGGAAGTTATCTCCGAGTCCCGTGACACCGTTGCGGTGTGTTTGGAGGTTGTCGTTGTGGAGTCCGAGCTTGTCGAAGGCTCCTCGAAAAAGGATGTTTGAGTCTGCCCCGGTGTCTACCAGTATCCTTCGTACTAGTCCTGTTTCGATCCTTGCTGAGATGACGAAAGGGGCGTCTTCAGCCGAGGTGCCGTGCTGGCAATCCTCGGGTAGGATGGTTATCGTATTGTCAGCCAAGGTGGTAGGGGCTTGGTTTCTGACATCCATGACCTTGAGATCTTTTTCAATGTTGATTTTGACTTGCCCGTTATGTCTTTGCCTGTGATGACGTTTACTATGATGGTTGGGTCTTCTTCTGGGTTTTCCCTAGGGGGTTGTTTTTGTGCTCTTGGGTTGCGCCCTTCTCTTTCCGGTGTCCTGTCTCTTTCTGCACGTTTTGGTTCTCTGATTATTTTGGCGAACTCTGGGAGCTTGCCGTCTCTTATGGCTTGTTCGAGGGCGTCTTTAAGGTCGAAACAATCTTGTGTTCTGTGCCCGTAACCTCGGTGGTAGTCGCAGTAAAGGGTTTTGTTGCCGCCTATTCTTTCTTTGAGTTGTCGGGCTTTTGGGATGATGCCTCGATCCGCGATCTGGTGGTATATCTCGGTAATTGGTGCTGTCAGGGGAGTGTAATTAGAGAATTTGTCGATTCTTGGTGATCGGTTTGTGTTTGTCAGTTTGGGGTGGTCCCTTTGATTTTCTTTAGGTGGTGGGTTATGTCGGGGCGCTGAGTTGCCGTGTTGGGCGTTACCGTGTTGCCGTTTATTGGCGGCGACGACTTGGCTGACTTCCTTGTCATTGATGTAATCTTTGGCAACGTTTTGGATCTCGTGCATGGTCCATACTGATTTGGTGGTGAGGTGTTTGCGAAAGTCTTCATTCATGAGCCCGTTGGTTAGGCAGAGGCTAGCGACGGAATCCGTGAGTCCATCGACCGTTAAGCATTCGTCGTTGAAGCAGTCGAGGTATTTCCTTGTGGATTCTTCTTGTTTTTGCGTGACCCCTAGTAGGCTGATGGGGTGTTTGGCTTTAGTGATTCTGGTCGTGAACTGGGCCATGAACTTTCGCGTTATGTCGTGGAAACTGGCTATGGATCCGTTTGGGAGGGTGTTGAACCATTTGATTGCCGGTCCAGCTAGGGTTACCGGGAAGGCCCTGCATCGGACCGCGTCTGCTGCTCATTCTAAGTTCATCCTGGCCTCGAAGGCCGTTAGATGTTCGTGGGGATCTTTGGTTCCGTCGTACTTCATGTCGGTGGGTTTGTCGAAACCTTTAGGGAGTTTTGCTCTTAAAATCCTTTCTGTGAAAGGCGTGGCTCCCATTATTGTGTGGTCATTTCTTGTGCGCTTGGTATCTCGGTGTCGCCGATCTTCGTCCGAGTCGTGCTGACGACTCAGATCTCGGGAAGCGCTGCGGTTGTGCCTTTTGCTGTGTCGCCGTTTTGGCGATTTCTCTCGTCCGTGGTTGCGTGAGGTGCTGCGACCGTTTCTTCTGTCGTGTCGCCGAGTTGGCGACCTGCCGTGGCGAGATTTTGATCGGGAAGTTACATGGCTTCCGTGTTCGTTGTTGTGTCTTTCCTTGGTGGCCAATTTGCCTTCGAGTTCTTGGACCCGGAGGCAGAGGTCTTGAATGATTTGTGCTGCTTTGTCCCCTGTTTTCTCGGGGTGTCGCGGTTCCGTGATATGATCGTTCATGTGGTGGATAGTGCTTGCTATCCTGCCTTGGTTTATGACCTCCTGGTGTTCTGGGGTCGGATGGAGCGGTCGAGAGTCATCCCGGCCTGAGGAGGTTTCTTCCAGTACGTCCCCCATTCCGGCTTTGGACGGCGCAGTTCCCCACAGACGGCGCCAATGTACAAGATGTCTCTGGTACGGGTTGAAGGATGGATTGGAAACCTGCGGGTCGAGGCGAAGATCGGGTCGCGCGACTGGAACGATGGGGGGAGGTACCTGCAAAGACACTTCGACGCTCAAGTCAGAATGGATCTGAGAGGTGTAAAGTGTGTGGAATGAATGAATACCTGAAGGGACCTGGGTCCTCTATTTATAGGTGATGGTAGTTATCTTATCTTATCTTATCTTATTTAGCTAAGATAAGGGATACATTTAAATTCGAAAGTCGGTTGGGAGTTTCTAGAGGACCGATTTTGGACCTTCCAAAAGAGTGAAGCGGGTTGGACCCAGGAAACCGGGATTGGGTTCGATCCTGGGTCCGGGATCCGTGGGCCGGATCCGTAACAGAACGATAATGTAAGTACTTTTTGGAAATTTATTGTGTACCCAATCATCTTATTCACGCAATAAATTTAGTCTAAATATTTTCATTTTGTCTAATTACAAATTAGTTATATGATACACAGAGTAAAAATTTGGAGACTTTTTAATTAAAATATTAGTATTATCAACATATTACTTTATATCTTATCTTTATTTATGATTACATACTCACGTACATCTAAAAATATCTACAATTTTTTTGGGGGTCTGCATACCTATAAATCTGATCTCCAATAATTATTCAAGTAAACTGAAGTTATAAATCAAAGTAAGGAGCCCAGCCATTTAAACTTAATTCTCTATGAAACAAAAAAGAACTCCAAAGAATATATACAAATTTTAGGAAAAATTTTAAGTGTACGGAGACTGGTATTTTAGTTGTTTTAACCGTTAATTTTAATTAATATATATTATATATTTTTTATAATTTAGATCAACGATTAAAACAACTAGAACACCAGTATTCTCGACACCTGAAACTCTTCCCAAACTTTAAACTTAAATGCCCAAAAAGCCCCTTAATTACATCTCTTTTAAGAAAAAAAAAAAAAGGCAAAACTTGAATGAGACGGTCGAAACTCGGAACTCCATGGCGTTTGTTCAAAACTGGTAGGTGCTTCTCAGTCTCAGGTCAGATTTCAGGCCGATGTTTTAATCTTTCTCTGTTCTTCTTTCTGTACATAAATTGGGGAATTCATTATTTGCTCTATGGCACTAAAGCTCCAATCTTTAGCATATTCAACTCGAATCCTCAGATGGGTTTCTCGAAGTGCTTCGATTTCTTCAACCTCATGCCCCCGTCATGTTGAAGATCTTACCGAAAGCATTGCAACCTCCAATGATTCATCTGAGTTTCATCAAAATATTAACTTTTTGAGGAATAAACTTATGCCCGATAACTTGATCCGGGTTTTGAACCGTACTAGTGATTTGGATTCTGCGGTGAAGACATTCAAATGGGCTTCTACGCAGAAGAGGTTCCGCCACAGTTCCCATACATATTTTGGGATCATTTGGAAATTGGGTATGGCTGGGAATGTTCAAAAGATGGGGGCTTTATGTCAAAGCATGCTAAAGGATTGGTGCCCTGATGCGGAAGAAGCTCTTCTAGCATTGATTCATACCTTTGTGAAACATCATAGGATTAATGAAGCTATGGAAGTGTTTAGGAACTTGAAGAATTCGGGTGTATATAAGCCCCCAGTAGAAGTTTTCAATGTTTTGCTGGGAGCCCTAGTGGAAGAAAGTGGAGATTTTCAAAATGCCTTGTTTGTTTATAAGGAGTTGGTGAAGACAGGAATCCTACCAACGGTACATACTTTGAATTATTTGTTGGAGGCACTGTTCATGAATAATCAGGTTGAATTGGCCTTGAATCAATTTAGGAGGATGGGGAATAAAGGATGTTGTCCAAATAGTAAGACGTTTGAAATTCTTGTGAAGGGCCTAGTTGCGAAAAATCGAGTGGATGAGGCTATTTCTGTTATGGGGGAAATCTTTGAACAAAAATATCAGCTTGATATGAGTTTCTATTCCTTTTCCATACCTCTTTTGTGCAATGAAAATAAAGTAGAGATGGGAGTAAGGTTATTTGAAATGATGAAAGCTTCTGATGTTAAGCCAGATTCATTAATTTATGGGGATCTGGTGAGGTGTTTGTGCAGAAATCTCCATTTAGATTCTGCTATATGCCTTATAAATGGTATGATAGAAAGTGATATCTCACCCAGTGATGATGATTTTGTTGATCTGGTTAATTGCTTTTGTGAGTTGGGAAAAGTAAGTGAGGCTATAATGTTTTTAGAAGATAAACAAGTCCTCGAAACTGCTCCTTACAATGCATTGCTTGAAGGTTGCTGCAATGCCGGTAATATTCTGGATGCATATTTCCTGCTTGATTCAATGTTTGAGAGGAATATAGCTGATTGTCATTCTTGGAGCATCCTCGTTAGATGCCTTTGTGAAAAGGAAAACATCGGGAAGGCAATTGAACTTCTTGGAAAAATGTTGAAGTTACGAGTTCATCTTGATGTCGAAACATATTCTGCTCTTATACTTGGCTACTGCAGAGTGGGCAAGTATGAAGATGCATTTGGACTTTTTCGTCGAACTCGTGCCAAATGCTGGCTTTTGGATAGTACATCTTATTCTGAACTACTTGCAGGCCTCTGTGACATAAAAAATTCTGAAGCGGCTGTTGAAGTTTTCTACCACATGGCCTTGAACAGATGCTCTCTTCATCCTTCGTCCTACTGTAAGTTGATAAAATGTTTATGTGATGAATGCCAGGTCAATAAAGCTATAAATCTGTGGCAGTTGGCTTCTTGCTGTGGTACATCTTGCTGTATTGACGCGCACACTACAATCATGCGTGAGTTGTCTAAATCCGGGAAGGCAAAAGACCTGTTGGTGGTCCTTTCACAAATGTTAGTAGCGGGCTGCAATCTTGATGCAGAAACATATTGCATCCTCATTCATACCATGAGTAAACAGAATCAAGTGAAGAAATGCGTGTTGTTTTTCAATATGATGATAAATGAAGGCATAGTACCTGATCCAGGTAAACTATTTGATCAGCTGTCATTCATAGCCAATCATTCCCAGTTATGTATGATATCCAGTGCTATTGATAAGCTTCTTTCCGAATCTGACATTTTGAATTCGGCAATGTTTGGCTTATTGATAACCGGCCTGTGGAAAGAGGGTAAGAAACATGAGGCACGGAGGTTACTGGACCTAATGTTAGAAAAGGGTTGGCTTCCTGATGCTACCACTCATAAATTGTTGATCGGATCTGATGCTAGAGAAACGAGGAGTCAGGATATATTATCGATTGATAATTCTGCCGCTCAAGATACTGTTAGCAATATACTTGCAGAAGGGCTTGGAGAGACATGAAACACCAGCATTCCATGTACCGAGAGTTTTCATGCTAGTTCCATAATTGGTGCTGCTATGCATTAAGAGTCGTCTATTCGGTATTCTGCAACTAGAGTTGCAGCGCCAAGACAATTTTAAAATCAGAGATGCTGCTGTTCAGATGTCAGCTTCATTCAAATCTATTTGCCATGCTTGGTAAGACTTACATTATCAAATGACTCATGTAACCTGGATAAAACTAAAATTACAGGACATTTTACCATTTTTTACATTATAGACACCATGTTTTGGGTGCAAGCATCTATCTTACTTATAATGGGGTGAAATAAAACGGATCTTAGAGACAACTTTAAACTTCGGTTATTCTATATTATGTATTTGCTGCAAAGAGGGATAAGACTTTAGATTCTTTGTTTTTGTTAATGTAGATACACACAGGTTTTGTGAATTGAGGTTTTCTTATTTTGTTGATTGCAGAAGCCTACAAATCCCACTGATCTTGGTTGACAAAACTATTAACTGCTGCTATAATGGAGGATGACTTGTCATGGTTTCTGACACTGTATTTTGGCATACTGCTGCAACTTTTGCTCCAGTCTATATTTCTCATTTTCGGAGAAGGAAATGAACAGAGAAGCCAAAAAGACCTGCGGCTTAGATGCTTCGGACAGTTCATAGGAATCCAAAGCATGCAGGGACATGATCCCGTTGACTGTGTGATAAAATTAAGTGTGGGATGAAAACTATATGCACGGAGAGGAACGATGTTTGCTACCAGCGTTAATAATACCTTCAACAAATGTTGCATTCTTTGTTTTTGACCAGAAATACTCCTAGCACGCGCTTAAAAGTGAGAAGTGGTACAAGGGAGAGACTCTGATACTGTGGTTCAGTTGAAAAACCATTGTAATCGCTCGACATTCTTTTGATTCAATTTTTAAGAGGGCAAAAGAAAAGTTTGTAGCCTTGTGCCTGTCATGTGCACAAAGTCTACTAAGTTATTTTCTTTATTTATGAAAAGGTATATCCACTCAGATGCATTCTTTTTTATTACTCATTTGTTGTCATTTGCTGCAAAATAGGATCATACAAACTCACCAGCTTCCTTTTAGTAAAATCAAACAGAACAAATTAGAAAAACTATATATTCTGAAGAACGAAAGAATAGAGTAGAATGTTAAATATCAGAAAATGAGCATAGCATAATTACAGAAGGGCAATTTCCAAATCAATAGAATTACATAATCACAAAAGCATGGAATGAAAACTTTACACAAAGTCAATTATGTTCCCACTTGTCACATGATCAAAATCCAGATTCTAACTACAAAATAGTCAGCTAAAAATAACCAATTTTGGGTTAAAAAACTAGCAGAATTCATCTCAATATTCAATTGATTCATTAATTAACAAATGGAACTCAACCCAATTAGGTTTAGCCAAAGCCAACACCATGAATCAATCAATTATCTACCACCGTTATTGCTCTGTACACGCTCCAATTTCACATCCTCACTCGTTCCAGTTGCGGTTGCGATCCCATTGTTACCTCCGAAACCATTCTTGTTATCAGATAACCCATTACCATTCGCATTCACACTCACAGGGTTCGTAACCTTGTGAATCCCGAGATTCCTCGACCCAGAAACCCCGGCGGTGGCGGCCCGCTTGGCGTTTTCGACGGCGGAGAGGTGATCGAGGGCGTCCTTGGCCTTCTTCCTGGCGGCGGCGGACTCACGGACGGAGCGATCGGCCTTGACGCGGGCGAAAGAGTGGTAACGGTTGAGGGAGGAGCTGGCGATCTTGGAGGCGCAGAGGAGGACGGAAGCAAGTTTGGTATCAAGATTGTGAGGAGGGGCAGAATGGTCAACTTGGAAGAAAGAGTAGGAAGAAGGGGAGGGAGTGGAGCATGGAGGGCAGAGGAAGGTGGAGGCGGATGGGGGAGGGGAGGGGAGGCAGCGGACGTGGGTGAGGGAGGAGCACTTGACGCAGGAGAGGAAGCGGTTAGGGGCGGCAGAGGAGGTGGAGAGAGGGTGGTCGAAGAACTCGAAGCAGGAAGGGCAGAAGGAAGAGGGGTGGAGGCGGAGGACGCAGGAGGTGCAGAGGTGGCGCTCGGTGTTGCGGAGGTGGACGTAGTGGAAGAACCAACGGCTGGTGACGCCGCAGTTGGTGCAGGTGGAGGGCGTGGCCGGCGCGTGGAGGTACATGTCCAGAGAGAGTGAGTGAATTGTGATTTTAGGGTTAGGGTTTTACAGAAAGGAATTAACCAATTCAGAGAGAAAAGGGGGGAAGAAGGAGGTGCTTGAAGTGAGTGTGGACTGTGGTGTGGTGTATGGGACTCTGGCGGTTTCCAAAGGATCTCTCTCTCCCTCACTCGCTCACTAGTCACTAGTGATTCTCTCTCTCCCTCTCCTTCTCCACTACTCACCACTTGGTCTGTTTTGTTTGATCCGGTTGTTACGCCATTGGGCCATGGGTCAAATCTCTTCAGCATATTTGGAATCATCAATCAAGGAAATTTTCAAAAATATTACTACTACTATTAATTTCAAGAATACTTTTTAGAACGAGATTTTTGCTAGAATTTATTAATAGCTTTAATAATAAAAGGTATTTATTGGAAAGTTAAAAGAAATTTGAAATTTTCTAATTTTCTATTCATGTATAGTACATTTATTCAAAAATAGAAAATTTTTCAATTGAAATAACCTTGTTAGGAAACCCAGCAAAAACTTTCAATTTTAGTATATTATATTGTGAAAAAAAAATCATTTTTAAAAATTAAAGTTTTATTAACGAGTATTCCATAAAAAATGTAATTTGTATAGAGAATTTTGTCCATAAATAATTACTCGAATAATACTAACATTAATCAATTTATTTTCTTAACCATAACCTTATCATTGAGGAGGAGAGACAATCTTGAGAAATAATAAACAAAGAGAGCAATTTTATCAATAAAATAAAATTTTAAAAGAAATCAATGTGTACCGAAATTACTAAATTGAATATTATTAGTTTTATAATTAATGTATATATTTAAAATAAGTAAAGCATAAATCAGGCCAGGCAACTTACGTCAAATTTAGCTTTGCTGTTATTTGCATATGGTGGTGCAATTGTAGTGAAAGGATTAGGAAATTAGGATCAACATGACCTACGATCAAATCCCCACAGCTTCATCAATGGTGGAGAAATGAACATGGCATGGTAGATATACAGTGGAAAAATTGGCATTGAGCTAAACTTAAAACTTCAATTGGCATAGTGAAGGTCAAAAGCATCAAACCATCTGAGAATCAGGATTATATTTACAATGATCAATACATGACCTCATCAACATTGAAGTTAATCCCCAGGGAACGATGCAGCAAAGCAAAGATGAACATTTTCTGCAGTTTCTCTACACAACCTGGAGTTCATGGTACCGAAACCATTACAACAAATCCAGCTCGTGAGCAGCCGCAGAACCATCCAGTTTTATTCGTCATAAAACTACTTTGAAGCTTTTACTAACTGCAAATAAGCAGCATATTGCTCTAAATAAGAAACAAGTAGAATCATAACAAATCCCCTAAACCCTAATGGTATGTATGTAAGTAGTTATGAATGTATTATGATTTTCGGGTGAAAAGGAAGGAAGTGAAGGTTTGAAGAATCAAATGATCTATAAGATTTAGACCCTAAACCATTACCTTCCATTCCTTTCCCTTGAAAATAAAAACTTGCAAACAAACCCCATCTGAATGACAAATGTTGTATGCAGATAAACATAATAAATTGCATGAACTTTTCCAGACAGTTTTAAATGAATCTGCTCTCTTTATTAAAATCTCCTCTATATAGTGTGTCAGCAGTGTCATAATTGAACTTCTTGGTATTTTCTTTAATTATACACAAGAAAAGTTAAAAACATAGAATAGTAGCTCTTTTCAGTAATGCTTCCCCAAGACAAGCATTCCTGTTTAAGAACTGGTTTCAATAGATAAGTACACAGCAGAAATTATCTATGGTAAATTTAATCATTCTGCAGAGTAAATTCTCAATATTCAATCCGAACAACCATATATATAATGAAAAATTCTGAAAATGAAAGATCAATCGTTTGATTGTTGCCCTACAAATTAAATATATACACAAAATTTGTCTCCTTTACTTTGAGAGGGAGGAAATAGGGTTAATCTATGGCATTTTTGAAGACTGACATAGAAAAACATCAGTGAAATTTGGTAACACGATTAGATTCATAAGGTATTCAAATTTAATAATCTACCTACACAATGGCTAATGAGAGAAATTAGTAACTGCCGTTAATTTCCTATTACTGGATAAAAAATAGAGGAATGCTAGAGGGTCATCAGTTAGCTATCAATGTTTAAAAGTATGGGATAAAACATGTTGTTTGATTACTAGACTAAAAGAACTAGACGAAAGGCATTGAGTTGATAGCTAAATGATAGCCAAAAACAATAAATTCTGATGGTCCCCTAACATTTCTCTAGAAAATAATGTAAATCTATGATGTCTCTAATGCTTAACAGGCAGCGTTCAAACATATAAACTATAAGGAAGCATGAGCTCAGCTTTGATGCTGCAATGCTGTCAAAATTAAACATTAGTGATTCAAAAACCGTTAGACTCAGCGGATTTCATCATCTGCTAAATGAGCCAGCAGCATCAGAATTATACATCCAATGCAACTTCAAAATTTGCAACCATTTATTAACAAAAAATGAATGTATTGTTTAAAGCAAAGCAGAGGAGCACACCTCTTTAGCCTGAAAGGAGAGCACAGGTAAAACCATTATTGACAAGTTGGTTAACTGCATCCCTGAACTTGTGATAGTCATCAACTTTGTTGTAGACTTGATGAGAAATCCGGGCATATCCAGTTACACACCCGACTTCGCCATCTCTCGGCGGCCGATAGTATATAGGGACTTCAACCCCAAACTGTTCCCTTAAATGCACCCTTAACCCAAGAGCATCATCATCACAAGCAATCCCCAAAGAAGTAGGCAAACCCACCATGATCATGCTACCGCACATATCCGGAGGACTCCCAAGGTGCGTCCCCCATGATTGGGCAAGCATTTCCCCCATCTCCACAACAGCATCATGGTTCCTCTTCTTGATCCCTTCGATTCCCCCTTGGAACCGATTCACGAATTCCAAAGCAGCAGGAACCACCAATTGGGCACTATAGTCCCTGGTCCCAATCCAAGCACTCTCCACAGCCAAGCCATTGCCGTATTCATGAGACACCACAGGGTGGTGCAATTCAGAACCCCCCTTAGGGATTTTCCTTGTATACAAAAACGCAATGGAAGGAGGGCAAAAGAACCACTTATGCAAATTGCTGGTATAAAAATCAGCACCAATCTCTTCCATATCAACATCAACACACCCAATTGAATGTGCAGCATCAATAAAAACCTTTTCAACCCCTTCCTCCCTACAAATCTGAACCAATTCCTTCACCGGAATCGTTGGAAGCGACGGGGAAAGGGAGGGGTACCTCGATGACGTGGCCTCCGGCGCGGGTGACGTAGGCCTCCATGGACTTTTTGACGGCGCCGTAAGCGTAATGGAGCATGAGGACAACGTCGCCCTTCTGGAAGGTTCCTTCGTGGAAGGACCAAGCGGTGTGCTGGAGGACGATGGCGGCGGCGGTGGTGGCGTTGTCGACGATGGAGATCTCATCGACGTGTTTGGCGTTGACGAGGTCCTTGATAATGGTGCGGGATTGGAGGATCCCTTTCTTGAGTTCGTTGAAGTAGAAGTTGTCGGGCTGGCGGAGGTAGTGGAGCTGGGAGCGGTGCTGGGCGGCGATGACGGAGGCGGGACAGCAGCCGAAGCTGCCGTTGTTGATGCGGGCGACGGAGGGGTCGTGGTGGGAGAATTCCTCGTGAATCTCGGCGGGAGTGATGAAGGATGATGATAAGAGCTTAGGCTTCTTGGATGGTTGGGAAATGGTGGAGGCGCCGTTGAGGTGGTGAGTGTGGATGTGGTTGTGATTGTTGGTGGTGGGAGAATCCATTGGTGGAGAGAGGGTAGGGTTTTGGAGATGAGAAGTGACAGTAGAATAGGAACACCACCATATGCGTGAAGAAAGATATTAGAGAAGAACGTGATGAGTCAGAGATTACCCAGTTATTATTCTTCTTTTATTATTGTTTCTCCATTAATAATTTTGGCGGGTCCTGACTCACGTGACATCGCGCGTGTGTCGACTGTTGCTTGTTCTTGTTTCTGATCATTCCAATTGCAAGCTCGAGCTATGCCATGCGTTATGCGTAGGAAATGTGATCATCTACGTGGAAGTGTGGAACTCAACTCGCAAAATTACTTCAACATCAACACGGCAGCTATGTTGAGTTCATCTGGAACACTTACTACGCCTAAATGCATGCATCAACACAACACTTTGGTTACATGCTAAAAACTATGCATTCATTTGTTTTATCATTATTAGATTAGATACTCAAATGAACGTAGACTTTCGAACACTTTTGAAATTTATTTTTCATGTCAGCATCAGATTTTTTTTTTAAAATTATATATCATATCACTAATTTTATTAAAATATTCTTATAACTTAATAAAAATAAAAATGATTTTTTTATTTAATTTAAAAAAAAAAAAAACTTAAATACCCTTTTTTATATATTAGACAAAAATTACCCTTTTAGATTAATCATTTAATTTTACCGTTTTAAAATTTAAATAATCTAAAAAATAAAAACAAAAACACATTTAATAAAATTATTTGTCTCTCCATAAATCTTAATAATCATTCATACCAAAAAAATTAAACAAATCTAAAAAATACTAAAAAAAATTATTTGTTCTTTGATTTGCTGGGTTTCTCACATATCCCTTCCCTTCATATCACTTTGTATCTCCCTCTCTTCTCTTCAATCTCTTCCCTTCATATCACTTTGTATCTCCCTCTCTTCTCTTCAATCTCGCCTCTCCTCTCTGGTAAAGAAGACAAAGAAGCTTCTTCCTCCACAGTGGCCTGCCAATTGCAACAATTAACGAATCAACAACTAATCATTAAAAGCATGCATGACATTTTGAATTGGAGCTTCTGATTAATAGACTAAGATAAACCAAGTATAAACTAGTCTACTTGTATAATCCACTATGTTCTCACATCTTTGATTTCTCCTTTCTTATTATTTTGCATTTTCATCTGAATCAATTGAGACCACTTAAATATTTAACCTGCTTCAAAATCTAATCCTCCATTAGCAGAGTATGCATACCAAGTAAGATTTAGTTATATATTTTTTCAGCCGAAAGAAATAAAGCAATATGAGATAATAAGATATTACTCCTTTTTGCTAGGCTTCTTTTCATCGGAGATAGTGGCTAAGATAAGTTGTGAAAGTTTTATTTGCTTAAACTTGATAATTACTCGTAATTTCTTTTCTTTTTTGGTCCTTGACAGCACATAATTCCAAATTGAGAGCAATAACTACCAAAGACAAAGCTGCATAGTATGGAGATAAGTGTTCTCATATAACTTCCAAGAACAAAAACTCCAACTTTCCTAATAATAAGAAAGGGCAATAGCGTTGGAAACACAACAGAGCATAATAATTAAGTAAAACACTGCCCGAACTTAAATCCCAACATTGTTTATCAAGCACAAAGGAAAGCTTGAGAACTTAAAGTAGGATGCTGTAAAATACTAACTCTCATATAACTGGGGAAATATCTACAGCTTTAATCATTGCTCAAAAACAGTCACCAATTCATCACAACATATGATTAGGCAAGCTAAGAACTTCTTTCTAGAAGAATCAACAAGCCCCTATAGTTAGTTAGTTAGTTAGTGTGTGTGTGTGTGTGTGTGTGTGTGAAGAGGGAAAAGAGGAAAAGGAAACAATTTGAAGAGTGACCTATTCCATTTTGCTGATTTTCACTTTTAACTACGCTTTTCTGAGTCAGATAGCATGGCATGGCCCTGTTACACCCGAAGAACTAGAGTAATAAATCACTCAAAGCTAATATCTCTTCAGCAGCATCAAGAAAGCATGCTCTTGTTATTGATCATCTTCCCTACAGCATGCTTCTGGCAACCTGAAGCTTAAACAAAACATTGCCTGCAAAGTAAACAGAAAAAGACCATGAATACAGATATTTTATAGTTTCTACAAACACAAATCAAATAGAAGAATAGCAGTGATCTATAGTACTGAATACTGATACCTTGTTTGGAGCTACATCCCTAACCCGATCAAATATTGGTTCTTGTATACAGGCACTCAAAGCAGACTCTACCACCTGCGAAATTAAGTTCAAAATTAACTGTCTAAGTGAAGTAAGAGTTTGATCAGTGTCCACTGAACTTCTTACAAAATCCAGGCTCCTAAGCCACCCGAATGGGCAAAACAAATACCACAAGTCAGTGAAATCATTGATATTCTTACCAAACATAGGAAAAAGAAAATGGGAAATACCATTAGTAGAAGGAACTCACAGCTATTATCGTCTCTGGAGTTTCAGTTGCTCTAATGAAGCAATAGCAGTGGACCCATGGTAGATTTCCTTTCCAATATTTCCTCTGGATTAATCCCCTAAATACATCTGGCAGAACATTTTTTTTAAGTCAGATATCTGCCAATAAATCTCAAAGATAATGAGAGTTTTTTGCAAAGCAAAGAATGAGTTACGAAACTCCTAGCATAGGAAGACAACAAGAGTCTTGCACGAAAGTTCCTTTAAAAAAATAAGTTACATTATGTCCAACGACATCACTCCATCTGTACCTAGAAACTGAACAGCTGATGCTGGTAGGTTCATTATTACGTGGTCAATATGCTCCCAAGTTTTTGTGTCAGTGAACTCGGAACCTCTCATTCTCTTGTTTTGGCTTCCTCTTTTCCCACTACCTTCAAAGCTATCAGTTCCATGAGTCTTTCCATTCTCTGTAAACAAAAACAACTTTATCAGGCTTTAATTTCAATCTTACAGAGTATTTTGAATACTTTGTTTCTCACTAAGAAAGGGCACTGTTCAACAAGGTTAAATTTCTTTATTTCCAGAACAGAAATTGCAGAATTATTTTGAGACTATAAGATCAGGTAGCCACTGTACTAGTGATATCCTGGGGTGTCACAGTGGTATCAAGAATACCTTCATGGGAACTACTAGAAGATCTCTTAGCAGAAGTTACAGATGTATCATCATGCTTTGATGAACATTCTACATCCTCTAAACTGTTGTTATTGTGATCTCCTATGCCCTTTCTATCAACTGCAAGAAAAATATCAGTGTTAGGTAACATGTTAAGATATCAAACCAGTATTTGCAGTTATATCCTGTAAAGATATTACCAATTAGCAAGGCAGTTTCTACACTTGTTTCAACATCATCTTTTGTGTTGCATGACTCACATGTATTCAGACTTGGAACATTACATTCTAATTTAACCTCAGAAGTTGGCACCTCCATCAGCTGGGAGATGAATTTTCTAGCATCTGTGTTGTATGCATATATGCGATCTTCGACCTTGTTGACTTTAGCATTGATCCTCAGATAGTGAATGCTATCTGGATTCAAATCATTTGCATAGACTAGGCATCCTTTTTGGGCTGCAGGAATTGCAAAAGGACCTATACCCGCAAACATATCGCAAATGATCTCTCCAGGTTGGAACAGAGAAACCAATCTTTTATGTTCATGTTCCAATCTAGAATTCCAATAAACCAAACTGTAATCAAGCTTAAAAGTGGCACCATATTGCTTCACTTCTGTAACCATATCATGTTCTCCTGCTAAAACTTCAAATTCTGGAACACGAAATTCATTTGTAATAGTTCCCACTTTATTAACAACGGTTTTGATTCTTGGATAGTTTTTCTGCATAAATAGCTAAAACATGAACAATAATAGGAGAAATATGTATAAATAAAACAATATGCTTGACACTATAAAGACCGAGTTTGTGGATGAATAACTGAATGGACGTCTATGTCACAAAGGCCATGCCATTCAAACATACAAACAGACATTATTGTATTATCCATTGTTGGTAAAAATAAAAATTCAGTTTGCTTCATATAAGCATGAAGCAACACAGAGATATGAAGACAGCAGCAATAAAATAAGGCCATCACATCCAATAGAACAGAGGATTCAAAGCCTACTTTTCAAAATAGAAAAATGTTACCTAGAAAGGATGCATCATAAATTTCATAACTTTGATACTGCAGCAAGCATTATGTTCATATACCTAAACAAAAGTATCTAACAAAAGTGCTATTCCCAAAGAAGATGAAAAGGGCAGAAGTATCTAACAATTAAGTGTAACTATTTCATCTAGTGGATGTAAATAGAAAAAGTAACTGAAAAGTAAAAGCTAAAACTAAAGCCGGAAGTAAGAAAACATACATCAAAAATAACCTTTGCAATAACATCTTTGTAGGGAAGTAATTCCTCGTGTAAGTTTAAATGGGCAATTTGACCTGCATTAGTAGGACAAATGTTAGCTTAGCATTAGTGACTGACCAACTAATAAAATTTAAGAAGTTACAACCCCACCCTGAAAGAATAAATGTTTAACAACTAAAAAAGAATATGCTTTTAGCTCATTTCAAAGAACATGCAAAATTGGATGGATATACACACATCAAAGAACAGTAGAATCAGAATCAGAATCATTATAGTAATATAGCCATACAAGAAGATACCAGGGAAAAAAATGAAATAAATACTTAACTATTGTTTCAAAGGATGAGGGAACCTCAAATCCAGCAGGCAGTATCTGCTTAAGCACGTGATCTATCAACAAAGATATTTGTCAGGTGGTCATAAACATGAGCAGGAAGAAAGAAAGGGGCAACATATAAAACAATTCAATCATTACAAAGAGAGCATCGTATGAATGCTGATCCTGTGAAAACATTACCTAGCATAAATGTAAAAGTGCATGTTTTTCAGAAATCAGATCGGAAAGGAAAGAATTGGTCCATGCAAACTTGGTATGCCAATACTTAAGAGATGATATTTGATAGCGAATTTGAAGTACAAAAAATTTTAATTGTTTAATATCTGATTAATGTAGTCCTAATAAAGAGTTTTTTGAACCATGGCCCATGTAATAATTGCCATAGCCTATGCAGCATGCTTCAAGAGAACAGTGGCACTCACCAGCACTCCAATATGAATACCCTAATGTTAATGAGTAAGGCACAACTTCAATCTCACACAAGCCCTTAAGCTCATCGAGTTTTTCCTTCGGAATATCGGATAAATCTGCTCCACATCCAAATCAAGTCAGCAATAAGAAGTTCACCAAAATTCATTATTAGATAGTGCAAAACAAATACAATTCATAATCATTTTTCATGAACACAAATTATATATATTCACAAGCTCATACCTAAACATCAGTGCAGAATTTCAACTCATTCATTGCCTAAAACATAGATTCATACCTTGGTTCTGAACTTTCTCGGAGAGAATAATGTAACGGTTTTTACGAGATGTCAGGTCCTCAGTGATGGGTTTAACCCGGGGCTTATCAAGCATGTAACTGCACAATCACAACGAACCAAACTCAAATTCTAATTTGGAATATAAAAAAGCTGCAAAACGTACAAATACACAAACACAAAAAACACACACACACACACACAAATGAAGAGACAGAGAGAGAATTGGGGGAATACCCATTGAGTATTCGAGTGGCGAGTTTGCAATGTTGGCAAGGAATTCGAAGCACCCAAAGCTTCAAGTGGACATCAAACTCACTCTCATCCAACAACATCATGCAGTTCCAAGATTAAGCTTGATGAATATAAGTGGTAGAATAAAATCAAGCTTTATCTAAAGACAGAAACACCAGACTTAGACGCCCTAATAAAATTATTGCACCAAACACCCTCGTTGCCCATTAACAATGAGAGATTAAATAGGACAGGATGAAAAGAACAACATAACCAAGGTTCTGAAAACCGAACCGGTCATTGAACCGTTCTAGTTACTGGTTTATTTGTCCAACCGGTTCAACCGTAGTTCAACCGAAATAACCGCATTTATAATAAAATAATAAATAAAATAACTAACAGCAAGGTTCCCATATTAACTAACAACAATTATTCAAAATTTGTTACAATAAAGAATAAAACCATAGAAAGATGTATTATCTTCTACATTCCAATCAAAGGAAATACCTAATATGTTTTTTTTTCCAAAGTAAAAAATAGAAAATAAATTAGAGAAAGAGCGAGAGACTATTCCACGCCACCGTTTCACAGTAACTTCACAACTGTTTTGTTTGCAAAACAAGGTCATTTACAACATGAACTAATACTAGAAAGAAAATGAAAGCTTTCATAGCCAACTAGACAGAATTGCTTGCATATTTAGAAAAGAGTAATCACCCAAATTTTGGTTCAAAAGAAACAATTTGGTTTTCAAAAGTATATACATTGTTCTATCTGACATATCTCTAAAAGAAAAGAAACGAATAAACTACTCTACTTACTAGTTACTACCATATGTCACAAAATTTGATGCCTTCTATCTACCAATATGCAACAATAACTAACAAAGGCTATGGGATCAAAGGCATACAGATCACTACGACTTAGTGAGGAATATGAAAGAATATATTCACACATCAACAAACAAAATTTCGACATTCAATTTAAAAAAGAAACTGAAAAGTTAATTTCTAAAGTGGGTCACAAGATTTACATCCATAATCATCACAGGGCCAACCTTAGAGAGAAGGTCCAAGCATGGTGGTAGAATCTCTTTGGAAGCAGGGATTGAGCCATACTAAACCAATAGGAGCAGTTTTAACATGGTAGGTTTAACATGGCAGGAGCAGTTTTAGCATGGCAGGTTTTCATCTTCCACTCAATGAACAATTTATTAAATCAACAACAGCAAAACACAATATAACAATCAAAAGGTCAAGAACAACACCAAAATAATAATTTATCAAATTAACAAATTAAGAAAAAGATCAATTAAAACTGAATCAAAATAACAAGAACAATTAAAATTTTAAACTACAGCAAACCAACAACAAAATAAGAACTAGAAAAACATACTAATAATGAAAACAACAATAAAATAAAACAATAACTGAATAATTAATACAAGAAAGAATAAGAAGAAGGAAAAAAAATCACCCTAGGATGGAGCAGTCCTGGAATTCAAACAGTACAGGGAGAGGGAGGGGCTTTAAAACGCGACAGAAATGGCTGAACGGAGGCTGAACAACGGCGGAACGGTGGCTGAAAGGCGGCGGAACAGAGGCTCGAACACGCGGCGTAGAGGGCTGAGCAGAGGGCTAAGCAGCTCGAACAAGGGCAGAGCAAGAGTTGGCCAAAAAGGGCAGAACAAGGGTTGGCCAAAAAACAGAGGCAGAAGCTTGAACAAAAACGAGGCTGCCGCGCGGCGAACAAGGGCGACGTTGAGCCGAAGCTGTAGCAATGCGGACGGCGGCGGTGGCTGGACGTTGAAGAACGGCGACGAGATGGAGGGCTGCTTCGGTGCTTCCTCCAAGCTGCGTTCGAGTTCTCTTCTCTGCCGGAAGCTCGAGGTGGAGACTGGAGACGTGAGAACTGACTACTGAGAGCGAGAGGTGAGAGTGGAGGGCTGGAGGATCGATAGTGGGTCAGAGGGGTGAGTGGGTCTGTGGGTGACTCATTGACTAGGGTTCCTTTCAGCTGCTGAAAGGAAAACGCAGCGTTTTTTTGCCAAATTTCAAAAACCGACTGGGTCACGGTTCGATTCAACAGTCTAGTTTCTGGCCGGTTTGGCGATCCAACTTCAATTTTTAAATTTGATGGTTTTGTCTTCTGTCCAAACCGTGTTTGCCAACAGTTTTTGTTTCGATCGGTTCAAACCAATTTTCAAAATATTGAACATAACAGATAGGGACACATTGTGCACCTTTCACAGCGAGAACAAAAGAGGCTCTTGCAACAGCGGTGGCGACGCTATGACTCTGCAAAAACGAAGAAGAATAACGGACTAACTGTAGAGACGTGAAGAGATGGAGTCCGAGGCTATTCTAAGGCTTTTACATTTTGTGTTTCTTTAATTAAAAAAAACGGCGTATTAATTCTGGGCCATGCTTATAGTCTGCTTCCAAAATTTTAAAAAACACTATAAAATTTAATAATTGAATATTATCTTAAAATTTTATTAAAATATATAAAAAAATAAATATAATTTTGTATATATTTTATTTTATTTTTTAATTCTTTTAATTTTATAAAAAAATTTAAATTTTATTTTTTATTTTTATTTATTATTTTTTTATAAAAATTTTAAAAAAATACTAAAACATAAAAATGCAAACTAAATATTCT
>NC_029790.2:11143691-11147591 GCF_000816755.2 Arachis ipaensis | reverse complement strand
TATTGAGAAAATAAAATTCATAAAGCTTAAAATTTTTGTACTCAATTAGCATTAATTAAGGTTTTAAAAATCAAACTATTCACCAAACTACTCTAACTACTAATTTATTAGTTTAATAATTTAATTAATTTAACAAGAGACGATTTATTCAACTCTTTTACAATATCCTACTATAGGAAGTAAATGGAAAATCTAGAACGCTCTCTTAGGATTCCTCCACAAGTGGAGGATCTTATGCAAAGAAGTACTGAAAAGGTCAAAAGCCGTGATGAAGTTGATCTAAATCAACCCAGAAAAAGTATGGATATGAGTGTAGAAAATATCCCTGAGATCATACCTACTCTTAAGGCATCCTACAAGGACTCATTATTGACTCCAGCTGGTCCCATGGTTGAGGCTCTTGATGATGTTGATGAAGATGCATCGGACCCCGAAGACCGGTGGTACAAGTATGAAGAGGAGGTGCCGAAAGGAGATAAGCCCTTTAATCCATGTCCGGTGATCCATGTTTCTAAAGAAGAATTTGACGAATGGTACAAACCTTGGCACGCGGCGTTGATCGTTAAAGTCATGGGGAAGAGAGTCCATCTTGAAATTCTGGAACAACGTCTCAATAGAGATTAGGTCAGAAAAGGTAAGATCAATGTTATTGATATGGATCGTGATTATTATCTTGTTCATTTTTCAGAGGAGGAAGACTATTCACATGCACTTACTGGAGGACCATGGATGATCGTGGGCCACTACCTTATTGTCCAAAGATGGAGACCTTTCTTCCTCTCATCCGAAAATGTAGTCAAAAAAATTGCAGCATGGATCCGTATTCCTAATCTACCTATTGAATTATAATCATCGTTTTCTATCAAGAGTTGGTTCTGCTATCGAAACCATGTTAAAGATTGATCGTACAACGTCTATTCACTCTCGCGGAAAATTTGCTAGAATATGCGTGGAAATCGATCAAAAAAGCTGGTGCCCAAAATCTCTGTCCCAGAAACTACTCTCAATATTGAGTATGAAGGTTTACACCTCATCTGTTTCTCTTGTGGAAGATATGGTCATAGGGCAGAACATTGCCTTGAATCCCCTGTTAGTAATGACAACAATCACCATGAAAATAACACCGCGGAAGAGATGGGAGGAATAGAAGTTAACACCGTCGCTGAGATGAAAGGTACTGAAACAACTCAGGTTTCCGGTGTTGATCATGAACCAAGCAACAATCAAGGAGTAGTTTCGGAATTAAATCTTTCAAAAAAAATAACCAAAACCCGCCAGAATTTGGCCCGTGGATGTTGGTAAGAAGGCAAGTAAGAAGGAAACATGAAAATAGTGCGGCGAGAATTAAGGGATCATCCTTAAATAAGGAAACTCACACTAGTATGGAAAGGAAGAATACTAATAACAGCCAACCCATGGAGAATGGTTCCAGATTTGATGCTTTAAATGAGGAAGATTTTGAAGACATTAATGTGGAGCATAATAACGTGATGCATGAAGAGCCTTCCCATTGTGAAGACATGCATATTGGGCTAAAAGAAAAAGATATCCAAAAAGCCCACAAGAATCAAATTGTGGTGAACCATATTCAAAGAAAAATCCTCAGGCCAGGAGCAGGAAAAAATTCACAAGCTAACAAAAAAGGGCCTTCTTCAAAAAATGGGCCTAACCCTTCAAATAAGATTGCCAAAAATAAAAATAAGGTAGGAGATCCATCAACTAGTTTGAATGATAAGTCAAAGGAGCTTGCTATGGTGCCACGTTTTGCTTCCAGAAATAACGAAAAAGAGGCCATGGAAAGAGAGATGTTGAAAGATTTGAGGAGAATCCAAAAGGAGCAAAGGGAGGCTTCGAAACTTCAAAGATGGCAAAAAACTTTCTAGAAACCTTTGTGGTTAGAAACAATTTTCTCAATCAAAACCCCTTTTTTCGGCAAGATGAGGAGACGTCAGAGATGGGGGAAGGGGGCCAGAAAAGTAAGATGCTGCTAGATAAGCCACCAAATATCCACATAGGTGAATCCAGCATGCACCATATGGAAGGAGTTCGGATTAATCCGGAAAGGATCAATGCTACCGGAAGGGTTAACACCCAGGAGTAAGGTGGGTCTCTAATAACTTCTTTTTTTTTTTCTCATCCTTGTTTATAATGAATTTGATTGTCTGGAATTGTAGAGGTGTGGGCTGTAAATCCTTTCCTACCCTTATTAGAGAGATTAAAAAAGAGTATGAAGCAACTTTTATTGTTCTTTTAGAGACCCATGTCAGTGGTGACAGAGAACATAAAATTAGAAAAAAATTGGGTTTGACAGGTGTTTTATTAAAGAGGCGAGAGGCTTTTCGGGTGGTATATGGTGCCTATGGGATACTGGAGCCTGGAAGGTTGATATTCTACACCACCATATGCAATTTATACACATGAAGATAACTGGGAGAGACATTGCGCCTTGGACTTTTACTGCTGTGTATGGTAGTCCAAATAGAAATTTTCGCAAGGAGCTCTGGAATTATTTATGCGCTCTAAATACATGTAATAGTATGCCTTGGTGTTTGTTAGGGGACTTCAATGCTATACTCCATGATTTTGAGAGGAAAGGGGGTTCCACTGATAATAATCGAAGAGCATGCCCTGACTTCCGAAACTGCCTTTCTGAATGTGGCCTGATTGATCTCGGGTATTCTGGGTAGCCTTTTACTTGGAAAAGAGGAAGTCTAGTAGAAAGGTTAGATCAGAGTTTGAGCAATCTTGATTGGCATATTCTGTTTCCAGATGCCAGAATTAAGCATCTCCCTATGTTTAAATTTGACCACTGCCTCCTTCTCCTCCAGCTGCTCCTACTACTCCTCCAAATAGAAGGAGGAGGCCTTTTAGATTCTTGGCGGCGTGGCTAACACATCCTGACTTTGAGAATATGGTGCGTACAAATTGGAAGATTCAAAACTTTTGGGCTAATGGAGTTAATGATTTTCAGGAGACCCTCAAGACTTGGAATCATAATGTCTTTGGAAATATCCAAAGAAGTAAAAGTAAGATTCTTAGGCGGCTTCAAGGCATAACTTCGAACCTCAATTCTAACAGCAACCGTTTCCTTGAAGAACTTCAAGAGAGACTTTGGAAAGAATATGAGAATATTCTCAATCAAGAAGAGATACTTTGGTACCAAAAAGCAAGATGCAAATGGATTGACATGGGAGATAGAAATACTAAATATTTTTCACGGATCAACCATGGCTCGAAGAAGAAGAAATAAAATTGTATCCTTACAAAATGATGATGGTGTTTGGATTTCTGATTTATCCATTCTTGAAAATATGGCTACATCCTTATATTCTTGCCTTTTTTTTATAACTTACTAGATTATCCTTTTATTCTTAATAATGGTTTTCCTACCTTGTCTAATGATGATATGTAGCGTATTGGTAGCTTTGTGATGCCTCAAGAAATTAAAAATGTTGTCTTTAGCATGAGCAGCCTCAAAGCCCCCGGGAGAGATGGCATTCAAGCAATCTTCTACCAAAGTAAATGGAACATAGTGGGACTAGATCTATGCAGGCTAGTTGAAAATATATTCAGGAACCCTCAGGACATTGGCAAGCTCAATGAGACCTTGATAACGCTAATCACTATGGTTGAGCCGGTCACGAACCTCAAGTAGATGAGACCCATCAGTTTATGCAATGTGTCGTATAAAATTATTACCAAAATCCTGACAAATAGGCTTCGACAGGTTATGGAAAAATTGGTAAAGCCTACTCAGGCAAGCTTTGTCCCTGGAAGACACACCTCAGACAATATTATCATCACCCAGGAAGTTATCCACTCCATGCGAGGCAAAAAAGGCATGAAAGGATGGATGGCTATTAAAATTGATCTGGAAAAAGCATATGACAGACTTAAATG
>NC_029790.2:11124981-11143621 GCF_000816755.2 Arachis ipaensis | reverse complement strand
ATTGGCTTACCTCTGCTCTTTATTAACTTGGTCTGCAATTGTATCACAACTGCAAAAATGAGGGTTCTATGGAATGGAGAGGCCTTAGAGGAGTTCATCCCCTCTAGAAGGATCCGGCAAGGTGACCTCCTTTTCCCCTATATTTTTGTGCTCTGTATAGAAAGGTTATCCCAACTTATTAGCGCAACTTGTGATCATCAATTTTGGAAACCTATCAAGCTAAATAAAGACGGGCCGGCCTTATCTCATCTATGTTTTGCTGATGACTTGATTTTGTTCGCGGAGGCGGATGTGCGACAAGCAGAAATTATTAATAAAGTGCTGGAAGAATTTTGTAAAAGTTCTGGTAAAAAGTTGACAACGAAAAGACACGAATTTTCTTCTCTAATAATGTGGGTCATACTATAAGAGAGGAGATTAGCAACACTTTAAATTTTTCTAGGACTGATGATTTGGGTAAATATCTTGGGGTTCCTATATTACATTCCAAAGTTTCTAAGGATACATACAAGAATGTCATTAACAAGATGAATTCTTGACTCAACAACTGGAAAGCCTCTGTCCTGTCTCTAGCAGGAAGAACAACTTTGGTGAAATCTGTTCTTTTTTCTCTTCTTAGTTATACTATGCAAACTGCTATTTTACCCACATATACTTGTAATTTGATTGATCGTAAATGCAGGAATTTTCTTTGGAGCGACACAGAGCAGACCAAGAAAGTTCATCTCCTAAGTTGGGATAGGATCAACAAACCAAAGGTCTCGGGGGGCCTAGGATTGAAACATGCTAAGGATGTTAATCACTCCTTTATGATGAAATTAGGATGGGGTCTTGTTGCAAATAAAGACTCCCTTTGGGCCAGAGTGCTAAGATCCAAGTACAAGTGCGGTAGTGACATCCTCTCGAGAGTCAATAGGAAGAGTAGCATGTCAAATCTGTGGAAAGGGATTGTATCCGCTTGGCATGATGTCGAAAAGAACTCTATTTGGCATATCGGAGATGGATCTCAAATTAAATTTTGGGAGCACAATTGGGTGCCTAATTTGGACAGCTTGCAACAACACACCACTCAGGTAATTTTTCTTGGTGAATTAGAATCATCTCTAATAGACTTCCTTAATGTGTCAGGGGCATGGGATGAAGATAAGCTAAAGGAATGGCTTCCAGAGTCAATGGTTACAAGGATCATGGCCATGGCACCCCCATCTCCGTGGAAAGAAGCGGATTGCATTGCTTGGGCAAACACACATGACGGGTGTTTCAGCCTGAAATCGACCTACAAGTCTATCACTGAGGTTCAGTCTCCTCCAGATCGAGTTTTCAAACTTATCTGGAATTGGAAAGGTCCAGAACATATCCGCACCTTTCTCTGGTTAGTTGCTCACCAAGCAATCCTAATGAATACAGAGAGAGCAAGAAGACATTTAACTAACACAGCTGATTGTCCAAGATGCAACAATGCCAAAGAAACAACTTTACATGTATTGAGAGATTGTCCCTTTGCTAAGGATGTTTGGTATCGGCTTCTAAGACAAAGAGGAATACATGATTTCTTCAACCTGAATACTAGGGATTGAATTTGCAGCAACATTTCAGAGAAGGATGAGTGGTATTTGCTTGTTTGGAGTAGCCATCTCAGCTCTTTGGTTCTCGCGTAATAAGTTAATCTTTGAAGGAAAGCATATTCAACTAGCCACTGTCTCCCTGTCAATAAAAGCTAGAAGTGAAGAGATCATAAATCTTGAGACTCAATGGTCTCACCACAAGAATCAGCAGGTGAGATCCGAGCGTCTAATTCGGTGGAACCCCCTCCAGAACATTACCTCAAACTAAATGTTGATGGGTCTTTGTATGCCCAAAATAGCAATGCAACTTGTGGAGGTGTGTTTAGAGACCACCTAGGCATATTTGTGATGGGTTTCTCTTGCAATATTAGAAATTTCTCTATAACTCATGTTGAGTTATGGGCTGTTATTAAAGGACTTCAAATTGCAAATGCAAATGGGTTTCAAAAAATTGTAGTGGAGTCAGACTCTTGGACGGCAATTAACTTCATAAAAGAAGGTTGTTCTTCTGTCCACCCGTGCAACATGCTCATTGATGATATTAGGATTCTTGCCCGACGTCTTCAAAATGTAGTGTGGAATCATACTCTTCGTGAAGGAAATATGGTAGCAGATTTACTTGCTAAGAAAGGACAAGATCTTTCTGTTAGTTTGTGTTTTTTGTTTTGGGACTTTGCCCTCTCTTTCCACCAAAAAAAATAATTTAATTAATTTAATTGTAGTTCAACTATAATAACAATTTATAATGTATAAATTAGTTTTATTTATCATGTGCTCTAAGAACATAGGTTAAGATTACAAATTGAAATTTTTTTTATTAAAAATACAAAAAACTTAGATTTTCAATGCATTTGTTTTATATCTATTAAATAAAAAAATTAAAACCTTCTATTAATGATATGTTTATCATGTATAAAATTGCTTACTAATTTCTTCATGTTAGTGTTAATCTACGCCCTCTCCATATATGCAACAGAACTCAGTTTGAAATGGACTTTGGAGGCTGAAAATTCAAAATAAAATAAAAAATTTTATCCAAAAAGCACTACATGAGAGTCTGTTCATGATGGAGAAGCTACACCAACGATTCCCAACCACAACTACTATTTGCCCGTGCTGCAAACAAGTTGAATCGGTCTGCCATTGCCTCGTGGAATGTCAAACTGTAGCACGCCTTGAGCACCGTCGTGCCTCTTCCGACTGTACCTGGCACCTTCTTTGATTGGTGGTTCAGATTAATGGTTGCGCTAAATAGAGATGCAGAGAGAAGGAAGAAGCTTGACATAGCGGCGATTATTTGCTGGGGATGCTGGAAATCCAAAAACCTCATCACTTTTGAGAAAATGCAGACACCGACGGTGAAGATTTGGACAGTTGCAGCAAAATTAGCGCATGAATTGGATGGAGAAATGCAAATTTTGGAGACCCTTGACCAACGGAGTGATAACTTGGTTGTAATTGGATCGCGTCTCAAGTGTACTCTTCAAGTTGTTAGCATTTTCTTTATTCCTAATGTTGAATGTTAATGGGAGATTCCCAATTCTTTAGTTCGTTCCTGTTTGAACACTCTATTCATTTGCCTTTTAATGAATGACTTTTACCTTTGAAAAAAAAAATGGTAAGTTTATCATGTGCTCTAAAGACACATATTAGCTAAATCCTATATAAAATATGGAGTTAAATCCCAAATTGATCCCTGAGATTCACGAAATGTACCGATTTGGTCCTGACTTCCTAATTGCACTACTTATGTTATCGAGATTGAAAAAAAATACACCAAGTTGGTCCTTTTCCATTTTTCCGTCTAAGCTGCTTTTCGGCGAGAGTGTCCTGGCAAATGATTGCTAGGCTGGAGTGGCTAACGGTTACATGACATGGAAATTGAAAGTGTTTAACCCAATGTGGTCCCGATCCCCTTTTAACCCTAACTACAGAAGTAGCGCACCCAAGTTGCTATGCTGGTTAGAATGATGGTTGGACGTGCAAATGAAGGAGACTGGAGTTTTATTCGATCAACGACAAGGACGTCAAGTCGGAGTAGAGCCTCGCGAGTGCCAGAGCGGTGTGGGTGTAGGAAACGTCCTGTGCTCCGATGGTCTGGAACGGATACCCACCCAAATAAATCCTTCTTCGGATGCTCGAATTACAACGTGAGTGCGTCTTTAAGAATTGTTGTCGAGTTTTTTTATGCTAACTGTTAAATTTGCTGCTAACAGAGTAATGAAAAAAGATGGTGTAAATTTTTTCGATGGGCAGGCGTTGTAGAAGATGATAATGGGAAATTGAAAAGCGCTACAGCATATAACAATGAAGAAGTGAGCGTCAGTTTTGCTTTGAGGATCGGCAATTTGGAGGCTGAATTAAGGACCCATAAAATATATAATACAAATGTTAGGATTGCTGCTTTTTTTTCTTTGTTAGTTGTTGTCTTAGTTGTGAATTGTGATGGTAAAAATGCAACAATTGTGTTTGAAAGTATTTGTTTATGAATTTACGGGCACTCCTTGGATTATTGGTGTGGTTTGTGTAGATAGATTACAAAAATAATAACCAAACTGAATGAATAGAACAAGTAAACTGATAGCAGATTTTAATTATAATTAATACATTGTCAATGTAACACACTGTCAATAGACCACATAATGATAAACACTATAATACAGCCACCAGAAAGAAACACAAGAAGATCTCCAAGTTTAAAGGATTCTAAAGTATTTACTACCAAAAGTAAAGAACCATACAGTCTGGTTATGTACTATTCTTGAACGGAAATAACCCAAAAAAAAAACTAATTCTCAAATTCCATATGTAATCAAACATCAGCAACTAGTACATCCAATTATTTAGTGGTTTTCTTCCTTGGTGCTTTGAATCCTATAGTTGGAACAAACTTCAGAAAATTTGCTAATCTAAAAGATGTTGCTGCACTTGTTCCTTGCATGGGATCAACAGAAGCAGTTACTGGTAGTGGTGAGTTCCTCCTTTTAGTTGGTAATTTATGTAGCCTTTTTGTTGTTGGTGGTTGTGCCTGAGTAAAGTTAGGAAACTAGTTTGAATTAGTGTGAACAAGGAGCAATGACAAAAAAGTAAAAAACAAATGGTAGGAAGAATTTTTACCTCGTCTTGTGTTCCACCATAGTTTGGTTGGGATAAGTCAATCTCGGTAGCTTGGGGTGCAGCCACTGGTGGTGAAAAGTTGTCTGTAACAGCCACATGAGGAGGATTTTAGATACCTGCACTAGGAGGAGCTTTAACCACTTGGGGTGCTTCATTGGCAGTGTTGCTTGCTTCAGCTGCAGGTGTACTCCCAGTAGGAGACAAAGAAGCTTTCTCGGTAAAGAAGACAAAGAAGCTTCCTTCACGGCGCCTTGCCAAGGTCACTGCAGCTTTCGCGCGCGCCTCATCCAGCCGAGGAGAAGCATCAGAGAGCGTCACCATCTTGTGCGTTCCAGAGAGCGTCACCGTCTTTCTCGTTCTTCATCACCGTCATAAGCCTCTCCCTTCTAGTAATTCCATCCCTGTGATTTTTGTGATTTTAATTATTATAGCATTGTTGTGATTTTTGTAATTAATGTAATTTGATTTAATTTCTGTGATTTTATATTAGTTGTTGTTAATTTTGACAAAATGAAAAACTTAAGTATCAATGTGAAAGATTGTTGCTGGAGCTTCTGGGGTTGCTATTTTGCCTGGAATTGGGGTCTCATTAAGGGAAGTATTAATTAATTGTGTATTGACTCCTATTCAAGCGATTTCAATGGTAATTGAATATTTGGATGAGCTTATTTTGCTTTCTTGAAAAGAAAAAGGAAAAAGAAAAAGAAAAAAAGAAAAAGAAAAAAGAATCATATTTTTTAATTAACAGATATGATGAAAAGAAGCTTTGATTAAAAAAAGAAAAAAGGAACTGATTGTAGGAGTTCTTTAAGCTATCTAAAGTCTATAGCTTACTTTAGCATATTAGAAGAATCATGTTAGTTTATTCATTTATTTTTTTAATGAACTCTATTCGGCATCTTTGATCCGAGAAGAGCAAGCAAATACAACATTAAAATTTACATTATATGAACAAGCTTTCATCAAATCAACCATTTATATATTGAAACAGTATATGGTTTTGATTGGAATTGAGTCTCACTGATGTGATAGTGGAAACTATGTCTTATATGAACAATAAAAGATAGAAAATAAATTAAATGATATATTGATCTGCATAAAGCCATAAACTCAAGAGTCTATAGTTCAAATACAAATTCATTCCCAATTTCTCTGAATTCTTGCAAAACAATGAACTGCTTGTGTATTATTCCCTCTCATTTTCCCATCTATGCTCATCACTTCACCCCAGTTCTCATTTGGCTATGCTCTGAACTTAACAGAATGAACATTCATTTTATTTCAGATTTTGGCTTATTAACAATGTGTATTAGTCTTTACTTGTCTTCCCCTTAACATAGTTTATTATGTTTTGATGTTTCTTCATGTGTCGTTTAGGAAAAGAAAATTTAAAAGCTGACTAATTTTATGGTTCTCCAGGTCTTTTGCTGATGGATTTCCAAATACTTTTATAGAAAATGCAGAAGAGCTCCGAGGTCAACACATTGCTTTTCTGTGAGAAAGACTTTGAATTCAGAACTGTGGCATGCTTGTGCTGGCCCTCTTGTCTCTTTGCCTCAAGTGGGAAGTCTTGTTCATTACTTTCCCCAGGAACATAGTGAGCAGGTACATCTCTTCTTGTGATAAAATTTTCAGATAACTCTTTTTAAAATTTACTTCGTTAATACATAATTGCATATAGCTTTCCTTATGAATGTCTCTGTATGGCCTCTTATATGCATTCAGGATTTGTCTTAGGTTCTTCTTTGGCAAGTTAGCAATAACATAACACATAGCTAGGACCTGTATTTTTTAGTGATGCAGAATTATACAGTTCCCTGGTTTCTTTCTTTATTTCTTTTTGGTCTAATTAATCAATAAATCTGAAGTCATTCAATTTTTTGGGTGTTTTACTAATTCAGATTGCAGCATGGAATTGGTTTAGGTCCTACGTACTGGTACTTCCTAATATAAGACACATTGTCAATAATTTATTTTAGTATCTTTCTCATCCTAGTGTTCCTATATTGCTATTGTCATTCTTTGGGTATCTGCTTGTCAGGAAATGTTCAAGCTTAGTATTTCTTTATGATGCTATTTCATTCATTTTTCTCCAATTTTATGCACTATTAATAAATAATAATCGTGAATTTAGTTTATGGTGAATCAAGTCTTTTAAAGTTTTGCTAGTTGATCATTGTTCTTTTATTCTAGTTAAGGCTTTACAAACATTAAAGAAGGCTTTGGGGCTTCCTTCCAGGTATGGGTGGAATGGTGATCCTTGTGTTCCTCAACAACATCCATGGATTGGAGCAGACTGCCAGCTAAACAAGAGTAGCAGCAAATGGCTCATTGATGGACTGTAATTTCTTATTATCCTTATTCTTAGGTTTTTATTATACATTTTGTTGTACAGACCATTTAGTGGCATCTTAGCTTAATGGTTACCTGCTTATTCCATGCAGTCTTTTCTTTTTTGTTACAAAACCAAATATCATTTCTTTTTTTCCCCTTTACCACATAGCTCCTTAAGTAACAAATTAGAAGCCAATGGTTATAGGTGTCTCTGCCCACACAAAACTTACAATCAGATCCTGTTAATTTATTTTGGTTTTCAGACAATGTTTTCCTAAATCATTTGGGAAGTTTAAGTTTTGGTTTGCTTTGCTTTGCTTTGGTTTATGAAAACATCCCTTTCTATGTTCCATTTTTGAACGTCCATATCAACTCCACTCTGCACTTGACAAAGAAGTTTGTACCACTAGGGCATGATGCCATTATGTTCATGTTGAAAACTCAAAATGAATATTTAATCTCAATATTATTTGTTATTTCATGTTGTTTCTGTTGATGAACAGTGGTCTTGACAATCAAGATCTAAAGGGCTTCTTGCTAGATGACATATCCAGACTACACAATCTACAAACCCTGTGAGATAAGTAGATTATTTTGCGTTTAAGGCAAAGTTATTGTGTACCCGTATTTCAGATTTGTTGAGTTGATCCTATTTTCATAGTTCATAAAACACATGGTATAATTCCAATGTGTAATTCTCATGTTCAACACTGTTGAGTTGGAAATCAGTAAAAATGTATAAAATCCATGGGGAAAGATATTCTTTATATGATATATTCATGATGCTGTTTTTTTTTTCCAATGGTAGTGGATAATCTTTGTCAAGAAATTACTCCCATTTGTAAAAGCTAACCAAGGTTGAAACTAGCCTAAGAAGGTATTAGGGAAGTTGAGGCCATCACTTGAGTAAATTGAAACTTTGGAATTAGGGAGATCAAGGGGATCTTTGAAACATCCCATGAACATTCTATTCTCATTGGCAGTAATACATGCATTGTATTAATTCTTGTTAGAATTCTGGTCTAGTTAAATCATGTTGAAAGGTGGAATGGTTGCTTCTAGTATTGTAGAAAGTTCATGATAGGCTCTCTCAGCATTCAAGAGAACACAAAGTCAGCGAATTATCAAAGCACCTCATCTAGAGCATTAAAAAATAGAATTTAATAACTAAAGGTAAAAATATAAGCAAATACAATATTTTAGTGAAACTGCATAAATAAAGATAAAATTTTGGAACAAGGAAAAAGCATAGTTCTCCAACAGAGAATTGTCTATCCGAAATTTGTCCACCAGAAAAACAACAATCTGTCGGAAGTGCTGAGGATCTTTTGCAATAGCTGCATGAACATCGAGAACTAGTATTACAACCTGTTTGATTTTTTTAATTAAAAAAAGGAAGATGAATCACTGATAATTCCAGTAAATTTCCTATTCCAGAAAGCAAAATTTTGGTGTATTAAAATGAATTTACCTTTAGTATGAATGCAATCTATATCCTGCAGTATGAACATAGTAGTGTTACCATGCGCTATCTGGTGACTAGAAGATCGTGCGATCCTAAACTCCTGTTAAAAAATAGAAACCAAACAAATTTTTCAGTACACCTTTCAAAGAACAAATAGAGACTAACCTTAAGGGAATGATGAATACCAACACATCTCTTGACAAGAATTTAAAGCAGCAACATTCATTGTATAGACTGCGAGTTTAAGTGGTGGTGTTTTGTTTAAGAGTATGTAGTATTAACTCTTGACAAGAATCTTTTCAGTATTTTGACAGTTAAAATAACTAAAAATATATTTTAACTCTTATCTTCTTCAGTAGAGGTGTCATCTTCCTCATTCGGTCTAGCTTTGTAATGGGATCCTCAGTACCGCCAGTGCCTCCATCCATCATAGCTGTTGTGCCAGCACCATCAATATCAGAACTAAAGCCACCTCTTACATCATGGTCATGATCTGCACTGGTGAACTCTTGTGTATTTTGGCATTCTTGACTTCTCACCTCACAGTCGTGCTTCTCAGTGACACTAGCTTCATTGCTTGAGGTTTTTACTTGATCTCTGTTATGCTTCAGTGTAGATGCAGTTCATCCTGCCTTTGTAGCATTTTTGCTATAGTATCCTGACTCTTCTCTCTCTTCCAGGGGTTCCACCGATCACTCCATCCATATCTACAGAAGTATTCTCGTAATTCTCTTCGTTTTCAAGAGTTCTCTGCATAGCCTTTAATTGCTCCTGTTGCTTAGCAAAGAGTACTTGCATCTCCTCAGTAGTGGAATAAAATGCATGTAGTTGTATTTCCCTGCATGACATCAATGAGCTTCAGTGGCAAAATCAAAGCATAATGCAGGTGTAGATGTTGCCTCATAAAGTTAAAGTGCCAATCAGCATTTAATACAAACAGTGCATCGCTGCAGCATGTTAACCAACATGGACTCCTAAACAAAGCTGATTAACTTAGCATGAATGACATATCCAACAGATGAATACTAGGATCTGCAATTTTTACTGCAATGACATTGTTGAGTAGTCCATTCTAATAAATACAACAAAAACTATTCAGCCGTGGTCCTACTTTTATTTAGGCTCAATTGCTTTGCTAATTGCTTTCATATTCTTTTAGATGTTTATACATCCTTTATTCTTCATATTTTCAGGATAGCTAAAATCCATTCAGAATCTATGATAGTAATGTTCACATAACCATAATATACACACTAGTGATAATTCTAATTAAGAAGTCATAGAATTCCCGCTCCTGTCTATTTTAATCACCAATTTAAGAAAAAATGTTATATGTAAACTGTAAAGCAAGCCAAAGAATTACAATATTCAAGTAAAGTAGCCCATGCTTCGATGTCCTCTAATATTTTTTTCTACATACAGATTCATTCTTACATAACTTTCAAACTACAGTTGTTCGGTGATCATATTAAACAGAAACAACTTGTTCCTTACCAAAGCATAAGTCTTTCCTTGGCACCTTTTAATCTCCTCCTCTCAAAATCTAGATCCTGCATTGTGGCATTTATCTCAAGCTTAAGAATAGAAACTTTATCCCATGCTTCTTCTCGAGCTTCCTGCTAACAACAGCAACAAATATTTTCAGTTTCACATAAAGAAACTTCACCACCAAAAAGAAAAATAAGAGCTAAAAATAAATAAATAAAAAGATAGAAGAGAATAGGGGGGATATTGAATTAGAAAGATGAAGCAACTTATTAATTAGAATTTCTCAGTCTAGCAACATATAAATAAGATACTGTCACTCTGAAGTCTCACGGAAATAAGTCATTAACAGTAACAGCAATCGGTGGAAAGCAGACATCATTAAACAAACACCTTTATACAAAAACATTCTTGGAACATGAAATTCCGATTTCTACCTTTTCACTGTCAAGCTCTTTGCTTAATCTTCTTGTTTCCTCTTCAAGTTCTTCTATTTTCTGCTCTATGAATTTGCATTTTCGATCAGCGAGATAGTAACCAAATCCAAAATATGAAAATGGGACATAATACACACACAAAACCATATGATTACCTTTGTTTGATTTGCAGTGGTCAGCTTCTCCTCATGCAATTCAGTTTTCAACTGGCGAACCTCATTATCAAACACAACCATCTTTTGCCTAGTATCCTCCTACAACAAAATGGAACGAAGGCACAAACCTATTTATGAAATACACAAGTTATCGGCCATTGTAGGCTAAACATAAGCAAAACCATACCAGTTTGGACCTTAAGGTTTCAACTAACAAACACCTTTCTCTCTCTAACTCCTACAACATACAGAAAGAATGACAGCTTATAAGCTTCAAAAGCAAAGGGAGTACAGTTTTTTACTTTAGCGACAAAACCTTCAAATAGTAAAAAGTTTTTCATACTACTTAGACAAAGATTTAAAGGCATGCATAACAAGATAATAAGACAAACAACTTTGACCAAGCGCGTATCTAAAACTAGTTAAGGAGATGGATAGGCTAAACTTATTAATCACCTAAGCAGAGCAATGATATTGGAATATTTAACAGCACAATAGATTTATCAGAAGCAACACCATTTTTCCAAGGAAGTACAATGTGGACATGATTAGATACAATAACAGATTCAGAAAAGAAGGTGAAAAAAGAAACAACCATTCTCTGCATACAAACACAAGAAAGTCAAATTACTACAGAAAAATTACATGAAAATCCAGCACACAATTACTTAACCAGCACACAATAACCTCGGAAAATCCAGCTAATCAGCAAATCAATTTGAAACAAATAACAGGTATTATCATAAATCAATTGCTAAACCCTAAACCAGCAAGCAGACGCCAAGGAGATGGCTGTGAAGTGCGAAACTGCGAACAGAGTATTACTTACCGGCGGCGAGGTGGAAGGCGAGCGACGGCGACGAGAGAGGACGCGACACCGGCGAACAGAGAGAAGGCGTGTTCGGCGATGACAACGACGCGGTGGGGGCTACAGTGGTCAAACCCGTCGCTGCGGGGGCTGCGCGAACCCCTGGAAGAGAGAAGTTGCAGGATACCATAGCAAAAATGTGGATCAACTGCATCTACACTGTTCGCCGAACTCGCCTTCTCTCTGTTCGCCGGTGTCGCGTCCTCTCTCATCGCCGTCGCTCGCCTTCCACCTCGCCGCCGGTAACTAATACTCTGTTCGCAGTTTCGCACTTCACAGCCATCTCCTTGGCGTCTGCTTGCTGGTTTAGGGTTTAGCAATTGATTTCTGATAATACCTATTATTTGTTTCAAATTGATTTGCTGATTAGCTGGATTTTCCGAGGTTATTGTGTGCTGGTTAAGTAATTGTGTGTTGGATTTTCATGTAATTTTTCTGTAGTAATTTGACTTTCTTGTGTTTGTATGCAGAGAATGGTTGTTTCTTTTTTCACCTTCTTTTCTGAATCTGTTATTGTATCTAATCACGTCCACATTGTACTTCCTTGGAAAAATGGTGTTGCTTCTGATAAATCTATTGTGCTGTTAAATATTCCAATATCATTGCTCTGCTTAGGTGATTAATAAGTTTAGCCTATCCATCTCCTTAACTAGTTTTAGATACGCGCTTGGTCAAAGTTGTTTGTCTTATTATCTTGTTATGCATGCCTTTAAATCTTTGTCTAAGTAGTATGAAAAACTTTTTACTATTTGAAGGTTTTGTCGCTAAAGTAAAAAACTGTACTCCCTTTGCTTTTGAAGCTTATAAGTTGTCATTCTTTCTGTATGTTGTAGGAGTTAGAAAGAGAAAAGGTGTTTGTTAGTTGAAACCTTGAGGTCCAAACTGATATGGTTTTGCTTATGTTTAGCCTACAATGGCCGATAACTTGTGTATTTCATAAATAGGTTTGTGCCTTCGTTCCATTTTGTTGTAGGAGGATACTAGGCAAAAGACGGTTGTGTCTGATAATGAGGTTCGCCAGTTGAAAACTGAATTGTATGAGGAGAAGCTGACCACTGCAAATCAAACAAAGGTAATCATATGGTTTTGTGTGTGTATTATGTCCCCTTTTCATATTTTGGATTTGGTTACTATCTCGCTGATCGAAAATGCAAATTCATAGAGCAGAAAATAGAAGAACTTGAAGAGGAAACAAGAAGATTAAGCAAAGAGCTTGACAGTGAAAAGGTAGATATCGGAATTTCATGTTCCAAGAATGTTTTTGTATAAAGGTGTTTGTTAATGATGTCTGCTTTTCCACCGATTGATGTTACTATTAATGACTTATTTCCATGAGACTTTAGAGTATGACAGTATCTTATTTATATGTTGCTAGACTGAGAAATTCTAATTAATAAGTTGCTTCAGCTTTCTAATTCAATATCCCCCCTATTCTCTTCTATATTTTTATTTATTTTTTTAGCACTTATTTTTCTTTTTGGTGGTGAAGTTTCTTTGTGTGAAACTGAAAATATTTGTTGCTGTTGTTAGCAGGAAGCTCGAGAAGAAGCATGGGATAAAGTTTCTATTCTTGAGCTTGAGATAAATGCCACAATGCGGGATCTAGATTTTGAGAGGAGGAGATTAAAAGGTGCCAAGGAAAGACTTATGCTTTGGTAAGGAACAAGTTGTTTCTGTTTAATATGATCACCGGACAACTGTAGTTTGAAAGTTATGTAAGAATGAATCTGTATGTAGAAAAGAATATTAGAGGACATCGTAGCATGGGCTACTTTACTTGAATATTGTAATTCTTTGGCTTGCTTTACAGTTTACATGTAGCATTTTTTTCTTAAATTGGTGATTAAAATAGACAGGAGTGGGAATTCTATGACTTCTTAATTAGAATTATCACTAGTGTGTATATTATGGTTATGTGAATATTACTATCATAGATTCTGAATGGATTTTAGCTATCCTGAAAATATGAAGAATAAAGGATGTGTAAACATCTAAAAGAATATGGAAGCAATTAGCAGAACAATTGAGCCTAAATAAAAGTAGGACCACGGCTGAATAGTTTTTGTTGTATTTATTAGAATGGACTACTCAACAATGTCATTGCAGTAAAAATTGCAGATCCTAGTATTCATCTGTTGGATATGTCATTCATGCTAAGTTAGTCAGCTTTGTTTATGAGTCCCTGTTGGTTAACATGCTGCAGCATTGCACTGTTTGTATTAAATGCTGATTGGCACTTTAACTTTATGAGGCAACATCTACACCTGCATTATGCTTTGATTTTGCCACTGAAGCTCATTGATGTCATGCAGGGACACACAACTACGGGCATTTTATTCCACTACTGAGGAAATGCAAGTACTCTTTGCTAAGCAACAGGTGCAATTAAAGGCTATGCAGAGAACTCTTGAAAACGAAGAGAATTACAAGAATACTTTTGTAGATATGGATGGAGTGATCGGTGGAACCCCTGGAAGAGAGAAGTTGCAGGATACTATAGCAAAAATGCTACAAAGGCAGGATGAACTGCATCTACACTGAAGCACAACAGAGATCAAGTAAAAACCTAAAGCAATGAAGCTAGTGTCACTGAGAAGCATGATTGTGTGGTGAGAAGTCAAGAATGCCAAAATACACAAGAGTTCACCAGTGCAGATCATGACCATGATGTAAGAGGTGGCTTTGGTTCTGATATTGATGGTGCTGGCACAACAGCTATGATGGATGGAGGCGCTGGCGGTACTGAGGATCCCATTACAAAGCTAGACCGAATGAGGAAGATGACACCTCTACTGAAGAAGATAAGAGTTAAAATATATTTTAGTTATTTTAACTGTCAAAATACTGAAAAGATTCTTGTCAAGAGTTAATACTACATACTCTTAAATAAAACACCACCACTTAAACTCGCAGTCTCTGCAATGAATGTTGCTGCTTTAGATTCTTGTCAAGAAATGGTGTTGATATTCATCATTCCCTTAAGGTTAGTCTCTGTTTGTTCTTTGAAAGATGTACTGAAAAATTTGTTTGGTTTCTATTTTTTAACAGGAGTTTAGGATCGCACGTTCTTCTAGTCACCAGATAGCGCATGGTGACACTACTATGTTCATATTGCAGGATATAGATTACATTCATACTAAAGGTAAATTCATTTTAATACACCAAAATTTCGCTTTTTGGAATAGGCAATTTACTGGAATTATCAATGATTCATCTTCCTTTTTTTTAATTAAAAAAAATCAAACAGGTTGTAATACTAGTTCTCGATGTTCATGCAGTTATTGCAAAAGATTCTCAGCACTTCCGACATATTGTTGTTTTTCTGGTGGACAAATTTCGGATAGACAATTCTCTGTTGGAGAACTATGTTTTTTTCTTGTTCCAAAATTTTATCTTTATTTATGCAGTTTCACTAAAATATTGTATTTGCTTATATTTTTACCTTTAGTTATTAAATTCTATTTTTTTAATGCTCTAGATGAGGTGCTTTGATAATTCGCCAACTTTGTGTTCTCTTGAATGCTGAGAGAGTCTATCATGAACTTTCTACAATACTAGATGGGGAACCCTATTTGGATTTTACATCAATTATGGTTCAGGTTGGTTGACTTTTCTGCCAGCTTGAATAGCAAGATATATATATATATATGAAGCAACCATTCCACCTTTCAACATGATTTAACTAGACCAGAATTCTAACAAGAATTAAAATAATGCATGTATTACTGCCAATGAGAATAGAATGTTCATGGGATGTTTCAAAGATCCCCTTGATCTCCCTAATTCCAAAGTTTCAATTTACTCAAGTGATGGCCTCAACTTTCCTAATACCCTCTTAGGCTAGTTTCAACCTTGGTTAGCTTTTACAAATGGGAGTAATTTCTTGACAAAGATTATCCACTACCATTGGAAAAAAAAAACAGCATCATGAATATATCATATAAAGAATATATTTTCCCATGGATTTTATACATTTTTATTGCTCAACAACTGCTGCTCAATTCACAAGGATTAGAGCTGTTACTGATTTCCAACTCAACAGTGTTGAACATGAGAATCACACATTAGAATTGTACCATGTGTTTTATGAACTATGAAAATAGGATCAACTCAACAAATCTGAAATACGGGTACACAATAACTTTGCCTTAAACGCAAAATAATCTACTTATCTCACAGGGTTTGTAGATTGTGTAGTCTGGATATGTCATCTAGCAAGAAGTCCTTTAGATCTTGATTGTCAAGACCACTGTTCATCAACAGAAACAACATGAAATAACAAATAATATTGAGATTAAATATTCATTTTGAGTTTTTAACATGAACACAATGGCATCATGCCCTAGTGGTACAAACTCCTTTGTCAAGTGCAGAGTGGAGTTGATATGGACATTCAAAAATGGATCATAGAAAGGGATGTTTTCATAAACCAAAGCAAAGCAAAGCAAACCAAAACTTAAACTTCCCAAATGATTTAGGAAAACTAGAGACTCGAGTTTATGGCTTTATGCAGATCAATATATCATTTAATTTATTTTCTACCTTTTATTGTTCATATAAGACGTAGTTTCCACTATCACATCAGTGAGACTCAATTTCAATCAAAACCATACACTGTTTCAATATATAAATGGTTGATTTGATGAAAGCTTGTTCATGTAATGTAAATTTTAATGCTGTATTTGCTTGCTCTTCTCGGATCAAAGATGCCGAATAGAGTTAATTAAAAAAATAAATGAATAAACTAACATGATTCTTCAAATATGCTCAAGTAAGCTATAGACTTTAGATAGCTTAAAGAACTCCTACAATCAGTTCTTTTTTTCTTTTTTAATCAAAGTTTCTTTTCATCATATCTGTTAATTAAAAAACATGATTCTTTTTTCTTTTCCTTTTTTTCTTTTTTCTTTTTCCTTTTTCTTTTCAAGAAAATAAAATAAGTTCATCCAAATATTCAGTTATCATTGAAATCGCTAGAATAGGAGCCAATACACAATCAATTAATACTTCCCTTAATGAGACCCCAATTTCAAGCAAAATAGCAACCCCATAAGCTCCAGCAACAATCTGTCACATTGATGCTTAAGTTTTTTATTTTGTCAAAATTAACAACAACTAATATAAAATCACAGAAATCAAACCAAATTACATTAATTACAAAAATCACAACAATGCTATAATAATTAAAATCACAAAAATCATAGGGAGGGAATCACTAAAAGGGAGAGGCTGACGACGGTGATAAAGAACGAGGAAGACGGTAATGCTCTCTAGAACGCACAAGACAGGGACGCTCTCTGGAACGCACAAGATGGCAAGGCTCTCTGGAACGCACAAGATGGCAACGCTCTTTGACGCTTCTCCTCGGCTGGATGAGGCACACGCGAAAGCTGCAGTAACCTTGGCAGGGCGCTGTGGAGGAAGCTTCTTTGTCTTCTTTACCGGGGAGGAGAGGCGAGATTGAAGAGAAGAGAAGGAAATACAAAGTGATATGAAGGGATATGAAGGGAAGGGATATGTGAGAAGGATTTAGATTCTCTAAAGTTTGAATTTCACTTTAGAGAGGAAAGTGTGATCTCTCACCATTTATTTTATAGGTGGAACCAAAAATAAATATGAGAGAGAAACTATTTAAGGGTAGAAGATCACACTTTATCCTCTAAAGTACAAATTTAAAATTTAGAGGATCCAAATTCATGTGAGAAACCAGCAAACTAAAGAATATATATTTTTTTAGTATTAAATTAGTGATATGATATATAATTTTAAAAAAAAAATCTGATGCTGACATGAAAAATAAATTTTATATGACTTATTATTATTTGTCTATATTTTAAATGTATTGGTACGTATGAATTTATCATTTTACCGAAGCAAATACCATTGTAGATAGTTGATAGATTTACTATTTCGCAAACTAGTCCACCAACACCAAGTTATCTGCTAAATGCAATACATCCTTTATTTTTTTTGGTCAAGAGTTTTTTAGGCTTAGGCCTCATATTTTTTCGATAGGTACACATGTTCATCGGAAAAAAATTACTATAATTGGGCTGGGCTTGTATCAGGAAAAAAATTATTTTCGTAAGAGTGAGTCTATTCTAGATTGTAATGGACTAAAGTGAAAAATCCCTATCGTGGGACGCACATCCAGGATCTAACAAATTACCAAGCGATTATTATGGCCGAGTGGTAAAACTTATGAGATGATTGCCTATTCCATACACTTGACAGTTGACAACTAAAACACCAGAAAAGTAACCATCCGTGAAATTGTAATTTGTTGAATTGCATGCTCTTCGTTCTTCTAACATGTACACCTGCAAATAATAAACAATACATAAGGTGGAGATATTCCAAATCATAGAGCTATGAGAGATTAAAAAACGAACATTAGAGCATTCGTGACCTTAGCTTTCAATAGTTGCACGTGACATGCATGTTGAAAAAAAAAGAAAAAAAAAATAGGGTAGGGCAAAGGCCAATAATAATAGGATATATTAATCCTATAAAAGTATAAAAAAAAAAAGAAGAAGAAACAAATGGAGCATTCGGAAAAGGACGTAATCCACAAAGTGGTTAATGCAAAGTGGGATGTTAAGAACAAAAATTCAAGTTAAGCAGAATTTGCGACTGTACGTCAGTGTTTGGTCCCGTTCGCTATCAATAATAATGATTAATGATTAATAATGCTATGTATGTAGGGTGTTTGGCGGAGCAATAAAGAAAATAGAATGCATGTATATACAAATTGTTAAATACAAAATAAGACATTATTTAAGTCATTATTCCTATCGGCTTTTCATAAACAAAAAAAGCCAAAAAATAATTAAAACAAAACAAATGGTACCATTGAACTATCCTACGAAAGTTCCAGGTACCTTCCTTACACACGATAGTGCAAAGATTCAACTCTAGTGTTGCTACTCCCACCCGGAGGTGCAAAAGACAACCTTTAATATAACAATTCATCTCAGTATCCTTTTTAAACTCCGCATATATTACAATGAAAACATTTAATGTAACACAATAAAATAAGACCATTGTGTTTGTGTGTGCACTTGTTAAAAAAGTTTTAAATAATAATTAATGGGAGTCTCAAATAAAAACGTTTAAAACATTTTTTTAAGATATTTTTTAGTAATTAAAATTCAATACATATATCAATTAAATTATGTTATTTTTATCAAAATTAGATCAGATAAATTAATTTG
>NC_029790.2:11124389-11124727 GCF_000816755.2 Arachis ipaensis | reverse complement strand
CATCATTCATCATTAATAGCAATGGATAAAATTAAAAGAAAAAAAAAAAAGAAGAAGCATATGGTATATATCGTTGTCATAATGGAGTATTATATTAGGGCTGGCATACATGCCAAGCAACCACAACTGAAGTTTTATAAAAAGAAAAAATATAGTAGACGTTGGTTGCGTACATGAATTATTAAAATGCCATTTCTCAACCTTACGGAACATTTAAGAAGATATTATCTGCATATTTTTGGAATGAGACACCACAACTTGCTAAAACGAAGAATCTAATTCTTAATTAGTATTGGTATCAGAGATACGTTGATGTTATGTATTTAAGAAATTTCTGG
>NC_029790.2:11124002-11124363 GCF_000816755.2 Arachis ipaensis | reverse complement strand
AAATAAAAATAATATTCTATTATTAGCCTATTAAAAATAGTTGACGTCATGTGGAAATTTGTAAACGTAATGTACTCATCGTTGCTTCGTTGTTATCCCAGAAATTTTTATACTTAATTTCTCTTTTTTATACTGACGATGAATCCGATAGTAACCAACGAATCTACTTAGCATTTTACGACAGAATAAGTTCCACGTAACAAATAAGTACTGTAAATAAATGAAATAATTCAAAGGTAATACCATCATCCAAAAATAAATGAATAAATAAATGAAGAAGAAGCTAGAGCTGGACCTGAAGAGATGATAATTACTGATTATAACATGGACACGCAAAATGAAACAGAATATATATATAAAA
>NC_029790.2:11123467-11123791 GCF_000816755.2 Arachis ipaensis | reverse complement strand
AAATTAATTTTTTAAAAATGTAATTACAAGTTAATATTCAATTTAGTTCGTAGACTTATACCTAAATCCTCGTTTAGTCCTTAAAATTTTAATTACTTTTTTTTAGTCTTTAAAATTTACAAACATGATTCATATTAGTTTTTAGAATAATTTTTGGCATAAAAAATTTAATAAAATGTTGATATAAACAATCAAATGTCATACTAAAACTTATAAAATAACATTATTTTAGTTTTCACGTTCAAATATTTTAAAAATAATATTAAATCACTTATTTTAATTGAAAAATTTTCAATAAATGTTATTTATTATGTTTTTTTTTGA
>NC_029790.2:11119575-11123429 GCF_000816755.2 Arachis ipaensis | reverse complement strand
CGTATAAATTGATGGAAAAAATTGAATATTATCCCTGCAATTATCGTCTAACAGTAACTGGTTTCGCCAACGTCCAGGATACATTGATTATTAATATTGGGTAGCGACCTTCCAACTTTTGTGTGCACCTCACTCACTCCTTTTTCAATTTCCATTCACCTCTGCGCTTCTCTATCTTTGCCAACACCCACCTCGCTTGAAGCTTCAATCCACCAACAAAGGTTTCATTTTTCTTTTCATTCCGTCTTTAATCATCATACTTAGCTTACTCACTTTAACCCCACTCCCCCTCAAACTTTTCCTTCTAATTTCTGCTCCGATTTGACTTCTCCTTTACTTCTTCTGCTGTAATAATCCTTCATCCCCGGTTATCTCTGTAAACATGTTTTATCTGAATACGATCTTGTTTTGCTCTCCCTTTTTCTCTCTTGTTTTTTTCTTTGGTCTTGAATTTGATGTTTCTATTCTTATTCGTATTTTCGAGATCTGTATGAAATTGTAGCATTAGTTAAAGGATTTGGTCCCGTTTTAAACTTTGACTTTTTTCTGTCACTGCCTTATTGACCATACCTGGAAAAACAAAAAATCGTTTTTGATCAAATTCAAAACTCACTGTGGTAGCTTAGATATTAGAAAGTCAACTATTTTCACGTTTAGCATTGAGTGCTTAGTAAGAAAATGAAGCCAGCAGTTGCCTAATAATATCTAACTTTCTGTTTATCAGTTTATCTGATTTTATGTCTTATTATTTAGTGTAGAAAAATAGACTAAATTTTCATAGTGTCCTTATTGTTATACTGTGTAAAATTAGGATTGTATTCAGCGCAACTTACTTGAAGTTTCTTTTCTCTTTTTGGTGACAGATTTTCCCTGAATATGGGGGCCAAGCATTTGGCACTGGTTTTCTGTTTATGGGCTGTAACATGTTGTTCACTTCTTCCTTCTTTCTCATTTGGACTTCTGAGAGTTGGTCTGAGCAAAAGGCCTCTTGATCTTCAAAGTATTAATGCCGCTAAAAAGGCGAGAGAAGTCTTAATGTCTGGAAGGCCAATCATGGGTGCATATGAGAAGTATTTTGTTGGGTCAAATGGTGAAGATATAGTACCTTTGAAGAATTACATGGATGCTCAGTATTTTGGCGAGATCGGAATCGGCACACCTCCACAGCCCTTTACTGTCATATTTGATACTGGCAGTTCCAACCTTTGGGTTCCATCCTCCAAGTGCTATTTTTCTGTGAGTTCACTGTATTAAACTACTCTTCTACTTTAGCCCATGACAACAATAAAGAAGTATCGTGGCCCACAAATTCAGCCCAACAGAATACAAAAAAATTCAATTTTAATTTTAGTCTTTATTATCTTATCTTTATCTTATCTTTAATTGTTCTTATCTTATCTTTATTTGTTTTTATCTTTCATAGGACAATGCTCTATATATATTTAGTTTTACCTTCATAGTTTATAATACACTTCAGTACAATTCAATCAATTAACAATCAATAAAAGTTCTTTTCTTTGCTTTTCCTATTCTTTCACAATTTTATCATGGTATCAGAGCCATGGTATCCTCCTTGAGGAGGATATATAAATTATCATCTCTTCGGTGAGAAATCACCATGCTTCTTTTTCAACTTCCTCCCACAATAAATAATCATAGATTTAGTTACATGCATCCAAGTGAAAATTCTACCAATTATCCCGGTTCTTTACCAGCAATTCCGTCTGCGCCTTCTTCTATCATTTCATCTGCAACTTCTTCCGGGAGTTTCGTCAGTATTCTGTTTCAGCAGTTCAATCTGCATCTGTTCTAGCAGTTCCATCTGCACTCTTATTGCGCTCTACGCGCCATTTGAAGCATCTGAAGCAGTTCAATCTGCATCTGTTCTAGCAGTTCCATCTGCACTCTTATTGCGCTCTACGCGCCATTTGAAGACCACTCTTATTGCGTCATACGCGCCCTCTAAAGATCAATCTTGTTGCGTTTTACACGCTTATTTTTTATTTTTTTATTTTTTTTATTTTTTATTTTTTTTCATTCTTTTTTTTATGAAGATCGCTGCTTGCTCTCTCTCCCTCAAGCACAGCATCTCCTTTTATGTATTTTTGCCGTCGACAGCTCAAGCTCCGCCGCACGCAATTGTTTAAAGATCGCTGCTCAAGCACAGCATCTCCTTTTATATTTTTGCCGCCGGCAGCTCAAGCTCCGCCGCACGCAGTTTTTGAAGATCGCATGCTCAAGCACATCATCTCCTTTTATATTTTTGCTGTCGACAGCTCAAGTTCCGCCGCACGCATCTTCCTCCGCGTTTTCCTGAACATATCCAAGCTGTGGATTATTGACATCTTCCATCCACCAGCTTGCGGGGGCGTATTAAATTACTCTCCCACCTTAGCCCATGACAACAATAAAGAAGTCTCGTGACCCACAAATTCAGCCCAACAGAATACATAAATTCAATTACAATTTTAGTCTTTATTATCTTATCTTATCTTTTCTTTATCTTATCTTTAGTTGTTCTTATATTATCTTTATTTGTTTTTATCTTTCATAATTTTATCATGGTATCAGAGCCTTGGTATCCTCCTTGAAAAGGATACATAAGCTATCATCTTTCTGGTGAGAAATCGCCCTGCTTCTTTTTCAATCTTCTCCGACAATAAATAATCAATCTTCAAATTTAGCTTAGAATCCAACCAATCTCTATTACATCCATCCAAGTAAAAAATCCAACATCAATCTTGGTTACCCTGTTATAACAGGAAAAACAATCATTCATGGAAGAGTCACTATGGCCTGTCTGCGCCTTCTTCCGGCAGTTCCGTCTGCATTCTGTTTCAGCAGTTTAATCTGTATTCTGTTTTAGCAGTTCTATCTGCACTTTTATTGCGCTCTATGCGCCCTCTGAAGATCACTCTTATTGCGCCATACGCGCCCTCTAAAGATCAATCTTGTAAATAGCAAAGAAAACTACTGTTATTAACATAGTTTATTAAATCTTACAAATCATAAATGTTAAGAAACAAACTCATTATTCATAAACACTTTGTACAACTTTTCTATTTCCTAATACCGCCCGAATCCAACTCCTTTTCGGCAAAGCTATCAAGGAGAAGAAGACGGCCTGACCCAAGAAACCCTATGGCATAGCCATCAGGCCCTTGGATAGGGGACACAATAAACAAATCCATTCAATCTTACAATGTCAACATAATAACTCTAACTACATACACCACAAATAAGATTACAATGAAACTAACTAAGAAAAACAATCATAGCCAAATTAAAAGATAATATGAATGAAAAAGTGTGATATAAAGGAAAGGATGACCAAGAAGCATGTCAGCAGTCCACCTCTTGCTAGGATCCTTCATAAAGCACTTTTCCATAAAATCATAACAGAAAAAATCGATTCCTTGCGGCTTCTTGGGTGATTCTCCAAAATGCTCAACCAAGTACCCCAAATACTCCTCATGCAAAACACTCTCACCCCAGGCAGGCAATCCAGTGAGCATTTCAATCACTATGCAACCAAGTGCCCATATATCCATCGGAGCATCAATATGACCGAAAAACGCTTCTGGCGACAAGTATGACAGCGTACCTCTAGGCTTGGACTTTCACAACTCAACATCTGCTTCCTCCTCTTTGGTCTTCGATAATTCAAAATCCGTGATCTTCAATTGATAGTTTGCAATCTCTTTATCCAATGAAGGAAACACAAGAATGTTCTCCGGCTTGAGGTCACAGTGGACGAGTCCTTTGTGATGAATATGCGAAAGCCCTTTAACACTCATGCGTGCATAGACACTCACCTCGGTCTCCGGGAGAGGTTTCTTGTGGATCAAGTCATC
>NC_029790.2:11095326-11118228 GCF_000816755.2 Arachis ipaensis | reverse complement strand
CTCAAGCACAGCATCTCCTTTTATGTATTTTTGTCGTCGGCAGCTCAAGTTCCGCCGCACGTAATTGTTTAAAGATCGCTGCTCAAGCACAGCATCTCCTTTTATGTATTTTTGTCGTCGGCAGCTCAAGTTCCGCCGCACGTAATTGTTTAAAGATCGCTGCTCAAGCACAGCATCTCCTTTTATGTATTTTTGTCGTCGGCAGCTCAAGCTCCGCCGCACGCAATTGTTTAAAGATCGCTGCTCAAGCACAGCATCTCCTTTTATATTTTTGCAGTAGGCAGCTCAAGCTCTGCCGCACGCATCTTCCTCCGCGTCACCACGTCAGACGCGCTTTTCTCAACAATTTCATCAGGAACTTATCCAAGCTGTGGATTATTGACATCTTCCATCCACCAGCTTGCGGGGGCGTATTAAACTACTCTTCTACTTTAGCCCATGACAACAATAAAGAAGTATCGTGGCCCACAAATTCAGCCCAACAGAATACAAAAAATTCAATTTTAATTTTAGTCTTTATTATCTTATCTTTATCTTATCTTTAATTGTTCTTATCTTATCTTTATTTGTTTTTATCTTTCATAGGACAATGCTCTATATATATTTAGTTTTACCTTCATAGTTTATAATACACTTCAGTACAATTCAATCAATTAACAATCAATAAAAGTTCTTTTCTTTGCTTTTCCTATTCTTTCACAATTTTATCACACTGCTTAACTTTTGTGCTTTTGCAACCCTGTAAATACAAGTTTATCCTATTGACTAATGTTCTTTTCCAGCTTGCTTGCTATACACACAATTGGTACAAGCCAAAGAAATCTAAAACATACATAAAAAATGGTAATGTTATCTTTGAAGTATTCATGTTCACTATGTTGAACTTTGATTGATGAAAACACTGAATTATAGTATTACTGCCAACTTCTTAATCAGGAACATCATGTAAAATAACCTATGGTACTGGATCAATATCTGGTTTCTTCAGTCAAGATAGTGTTAAAGTCGGTGATGTTGTTGTCAAGAATCAGGTGAGAGACTGACTCTATTCATGAGCTTCCTTCCCAACATAAATTGCTTGGTTTTGTAGCAAATTTACACGTGTCACTATTATAATCTGCAGGATTTCATTGAAGCTACTCGTGAAGGAAGTCTTACCTTTCTGGCAGCGAAGTTTGACGGCATACTTGGGCTTGGATTTCAAGAGATCTCAGTCGAGAAATCGGTGCCAGTATGGTATATATTTTGACCCTTTTCTTGTCTTTGTATGTGTCTGGTTTACATGCTAGATTAAGTATGATGAATATTTACTGTGCCTTTTAATTTATGGTTCATTATTTTACAACCATAGGTACAAGATGATGGATCAAAATCTTGTCAACGAGAAGGTATTCTCTTTCTGGCTCAGTGGGGATCCAAATGCGAAAAAGGGTGGTGAACTAGTTTTTGGTGGGGTTGACCCTAAGCACTTCAAAGGAGAACACATTTATGTTCCAGTTACTACAAAAGGTTACTGGCAGGTTAGCAAAATTTAAGATTTAGTTTATCTAGGAATTCCTTTTATATATGTATAATATAATCCTTTACACCAGAAAAATTTTAACGTGAAAATTTTCTCTATCAGATTGAGATGGGAGATTTTTATGTTGGAGGTGTTTCAACAGGTGAATTTATTGTTCTCTAACAATTTGCAACTTCATTTTTTGTTTCGAAGTGTGCCAAATTCTGTAATATTTATGTATATCAAATATCATTGTTATTTCTAGGTGTTTGTGGGGGTGGCTGCGCTGCAATTGTGGACTCTGGAACATCCTTGCTTGCTGGTCCAACTGTATGTGCTTGCATCTTTTCTCTTCTTTTTTGGTTTTCTTTTTCTTTCCTTTTTTCCCCCTCACACGGAGTTCTGTTCTATGATATACACTGACTCGTGATCGATTTTAGCCTGTTGTGGCTGAAATCAACCATGCTATTGGTGCTGAAGGAGTTCTGAGTGTAGAGTGTAAGGAAGTTGTGTCTCAATATGGAGAGATGATCTGGGATCTTTTAGTGTCAGGGGTATGTTTTCCTGCCTTCCCTGTGAACATTTGAACATGATTTGTGGCCGACATTTGTCCAGATGCATCTCCACTCATTGAACATAAATTTTATCTGGGTCTGCAGGTACAACCAGGAGAAATATGCTCGCAAGTTGGGTTATGCTCTAGCAAAAAGAGGTCTGGAAATCCTTTATTTGATAAGCCTTTTTACCTGTTGATGTATTCTTTTCTGCTTCCATTGTTTTTGAGGTTTTAACCTACCTTGCTTGTTCTGCAATATTCCGGCCTACTTAAGGCTTCTAGATTTACTTGCATTCCCTTTACTGTGCAGTGTTGGGATTGAGATGGTGACCGAAAAGGTTCAGAGTGAGGTGTCTGCCAAAGATACTCCTTTGTGTTCTTCTTGTCAGATGCTTGTGATTTGGATCCAAAATCAACTAAGTCAAAAGAATACCAAGGATAGAGTATTCAACTATGTAAATCAAGTAAGCCTTCTGAATCATCCTGCTAACAAGCTTGAGCCGTAGTTCGTACTTGTATGTTATAAGCATATATTGAGTGTTTGTTTTGATAATTGGCAGCTTTGTGAGAGCCTGCCAAGCCCATCTGGAGAGTCAGTGATAAGCTGCGATAGTCTTTCTCGGATGCCAAACATTACCTTTACTATTGGCGATAAACCTTTCGTTCTTACACCAGACCAGGTTAGGCCCTGGGCTTTCAGTGAACTGGAAAATTACTTCCACTACTAATTATGCTGTTATTTCTAATTTCTATGAATTGCAGCTAACACTAACACTTGAGTTTGCTGTGTTAATTCCAAAACTGCTTTTGGTATTTTCAGTATATCTTGAGAACTGGAGAAGGCATTACAGAGGTCTGCCTTAGTGGGTTTATTGCTCTTGATGTTCCTGCTCCAAGGGGACCTCTCTGGTATATAACCTTGTTTATATTAATTTATCAATCAATTTAAAGGCATTTATGCTTAAACTTGCTTTGGTATGGGATTAACTACACGATACTGAGCTTTGTCCTTTTTCTGTGGTACTACTTTCTTTGTGTGCAGGATTCTTGGGGATGTTTTCATGAGGGTCTATCACACTGTCTTTGACTACGGGAATCTCCAAGTTGGTTTTGCTAAATCTGCTTAACCAGATTTATGGAGGATTATCCATGATGTTGTAATAATATTGCTCGTGTTGTAATTTGTAAAGCAGCTCTTAAAACTAGTTACTACTATATTTCAGGTTCACTTTGTGATTCCACAAATGTATTTATGAATGTAGGATAAAATAGTAAAATACTGTGCTTTTTACATTAAGAGAGTTTCATTTCATTCCATGTTTAACACTGTTCAGGATTTCCAGTGTGTGTATATATATATATCTCCATTTTTTTTACCAAAAAGAAACTGTTAATTTATGAATAAATTGGTATTGAGTATTATGGTTTGATGTTCATTTTTAAAATCAAATGGCTTATAAGACATGCATATTTGAAACAACATATTCAATATCGTAAGTCAAGTGTCAGGGATAGTGATTCACATAAATAATTCGAGATAATACTCAATTTGGTCCCTAAACTTACGAGTAAATACCCATAGTAGTCCCTGAGATTCACGCAATTACTCATAGTAATCCCTAAGATTTCGAATTCCCTATTGTAGTCCTCCAGATAGAGCTCCGAGCACTCAAACTAGTCCCTGGCCATATTTCAGGTGATGACTCATCACCGGAACGCTGACGTGGCCTAAGATTGCCACGTGGGACATGTCCAAAACGACGTCGTTTTGGGTTTGGCGCCCTTGAAAGCCAAAAACGACGCCGTATAGTTGTTACTTAATATGAAAAACAGTTTTCTCCACCAACACAAACACTTCGTCTCTTCTTCTTCCACCTTCTGAGTTCTTCTTCATCTCCCCAACAATGGCGTAGCCATAGGGTTGTATGTGCTGGGTTAACAAAAATTTGAGAGAAGAAGTCATCTGATCAGAAGTTGTTGTTGCTCTTCCCTTCCCTTCGTTCACCACAAAGACGAGGTTCTGACGTTGTGATCGGACTTAAGGTAACCTTTTTTTTTTTAGTTTGCATTTTGAATACAGTGTTGTTTGATGATAGCATTGGTCAGTGTTGTTGAGGTTCTGGAGTTTTGGTGTCATTGTAGTGTCTAGGGTTTGAATGTTGGTTGGGGTTTGTGGGGTTGCTGTAATACCAATGAAACAGGGAAGAAACATGGATTAGTATGGAGGTTTGGAAAAAAAAGTTTTCTTGTGGTGATTATTTTTCCTCTGATAATGCATGAGTAGGCTTTCAAATTCTCCCTATGTATTGTAAAAATTTTAAATTTCTTGCAGATGGAGGAGAAGTTGGACATCATGTTTCATCATGGGGGTGACTTCAAAAAAAATGCAGAAGGAATTATGATATATTCTCCGGACAATAAGGCCTGTTTAGGTGATCTAGACACTGATACTCTGGATGTGTTCTACATAAGGAACTACCATAGGGAGCTTGGGTACAATGACATTAAACAGTGCTGGTGGCATGTTCCTGGAAAATGTTTGGAGAAGGGGTTGAGAAATGTAAACAATGACAAAGAGATAAGAGAGATGGTGAATTGTGCTAGGACAAATGAGGGATTGATTGATATATATTTCGAGCATACAGTTTCAGTGCCGGAGGTGTTAGAGGGAGATAACACAGTTGTGTACTTGGATGATCATGGTGGAGAGGGATGTAATGCAGGTACAGATACTGATGTGAGTCCCCCAGTTACAGAGACTCATGCAATCATAGTTGCTCCTCCTATCCCTAAGGTTGTACTCAACACTTCTTGCAAATCCAGTCCCAAAAAAAACAGAACATCTCTACGGCAATCACAACCATCACACTCCAAAACTGCCAATCCTTCCAAGACAACCAAACCTGTGAAGAAGAACAACTCCCCAAAAGCCACCAAGCCCACCAAGCTCACGAAGCCCACCCAGCTCACCAAGCCCACCAAAATCAGCCAGCCCACGAAATCCAGTTAGAACACCAAATCAGATAGGAGCAAGAAGCAGAAACTGTCCAAGAGACCAAGTATTTCCAAGAGACCCTGCACACGGTCTGCTGCTAGAGGATTTACTAGCAAAGTGTTTAACAATGAAGTTCCCTTTGATGTATCTTCTGATTCCTCTGATAGTGAAATTAAGACATTCAATGATGACCACACTTGCCCAAGAGAGGACAAGAATAGGGCTGCCAACAGGAATTGGGTATGCAGCAAGCTTGTGAAGAAGGTGAGAAAGTATCCAAATTTTAGACACTGCGAGGCTACAACTTACTTCAAGACACGGTTTGACTTGACTCTGAATAAAAACTCAATATCCAGGGCATTAATGGATGCAAGAAGTGTAGTGTATGGGGATGAAAAAGAACAATATAGGATGGTTAGGGATTATGGTATGACGCTGTTGAAGACTAATCCCGGTTCCACTGTACAAATATGCACCACCCCCAACCAGATGGTGAAGTTACCTTTGATAGAATGTATATATGCTTAAGTGGCTGCAAAAATGGGTTCAAGGCTGGTTGCCGTCCTTTGATAGGTTTGGATGGTGCTTTCCTGAAGACCCAGTTTGGTGGACAGATTTTGTCAGCCGTGGGGTTAGATGCTAATCATCATATCTATGTCATAGCATGGGCTATTGTCAGAGTGGAGAATACAGAGACATGGAGATGGTTTCTCGAGCTACTTCATCAGGACTTGGGTCATTATAAAGAGCATGACTGGTGCTTCATATCGGATATGCAAAAGGTGTGACTTAATTTGAATGTCTCTATTTGATTTTATGTGATCTTATATTAAGAATTGTTTCGTTATGCTTTCTGTGAATGATTGTGTTTTCATTAGATTTGGCTGGTTAGCTTTTAGTGTAAGACCTTTGATCATTGGATTATTGGATTTTGGTGGTTAGTTATAAGGGAATTCATATTTCTACTGTTATGCTTACTTGAATAATTGTAGCTTCCATTCGAGTATGATGGTTATTTATTTTGTTAAGAATTTTGCTGTTTTGCTTATCTGCATAGACTGTGAGATGATTGGATCTTCATGGTTACTTATTAGGTGTGCTGTTATGCTTGCTTGAAGAATTGTGCTTTCATTATGCTTGTAGTGCATCTTATAGAGAACTTGTAATTACTGGTTTTGTCATTAATCGAGCTATTTTACTAAACGTTAGGGACCTTTATGGGTCACGACCCTCAATTATAGGGACTATTATGGGGATGTTAATCAAATGTTAGGGACTATTATGTGTAACGATTATAATGTCAGGGACTATTATGTGTCTAACATTTACTGAATCTGGCAGGGACTGATATCAGCAGTGAAAGCGGTGATGCCTGATGTGCATCACCGTTTCTGCGTCTGGCATTTATGGAAAAATTTCAACAAGAACTGGAAGGACTTACAGCTAAGGGGACTTCTGTGGGAATGTGCAAGGGCAACAACATACCAAGAATTCAGGGATGGAATGGAGAAGATCAAAAGGTTAAATGAGGATGCCTGGGCATACTTAGAGAAGTGGCCTATGGATGCTTGGACCAGAAGCTTATTCAGCCATAAGCCGAAATTGGATAGCATCTGTAACAATGCCTGCGAAGTGTTCAACGCTAAAATCAAGGATGCACGAGCCAAACCCATCATAACATTGCTGGAGGAGGTAAGGATGTTTGTTATGCGAACCATAGCGAAAAACAAGGTGAAGCTGCAGAATCACACTGGGAAGCTCACACCTGTTATAAAGAGCAGGCTGGAGAAGGTGAGGAAAGAATCCAAGCATTGGAAGCCTATTTGGACTGGGGATAACGGATACGAAAAATTTGAGGTGCACGGACATCCAACCAACCATGTTGTGGACATAGGAAAGAGACTGTGCACATGCCAATTTTGGATGCTAACGGGTAAGTTAATTGTGTTTATGCATTTTACTTTCTTCAGCCATAACTATTATCATGGTTCCTCTCACTGTTTGGCACCTGCAGGTATCCCGTGTGTGCACGCTTGTGCTACCCTGTCTCGTGTGAACAAATAGCCAGAAGACTTCTGTCACAGATGGCTGACCATGGAATCATACAGGAAAACTTATAACCACCACATTAATCCAATTCCGGGTCAACCACTGTGGGAAAAAGCAGAGGACTGTAACAGGCCACATGCCCCTAAAATCAAGACAAAACCTGGAAAACTAAAGATGAAGAGGAGGATGGATGCAGATGAGAAGAGTAGTTTTAGAACTAAGAAGCCTGAAGTTGACCCAAAATTGTCGGGCAACACTGCAGATGGTGTGCACCTAAAAAGACAGCTGGGGACTTTTACATGCAGTTTTTGTGGTGAAAATGGGCATACGAAGAGAGGCTGCAAAAAGAAGAGAGATGCTGATGCTGCCGCTGCTGCCGAGGCGGCTGAGAAGAAGAAAAATGATGAAGGACATCCTGCGCCTGAGCAGCTTGTTCAGCAGCCCCAAGACGATTCTAGCCAAGAAGATTTGGAAAGCAATCCCAGGAGATCGAGATAACTCAGCCTATTGCTTCTGAGTAAGAGGATTCTCAAAAGGTAACTAAAATTTTACATATTCAAACTTTTATTATTTCCATGCATCAATCTTACTTAATGCCCAAGTTTTTCTCCTATAGGATTCTGGACCGAAAAGACCTTCGAAGCTGTCACCAAGAAGACGATCCTCTCTGCCGCCAACCACACTAACAGTAAACTCCTTGCAGGGTGCATCTTCAGCAACAGCTTCAAAGTTTGCCAACTTGATGCAGTTCATCCCAATGCCAGGATTTAAGCCGCCAAGAAAGAAGAACTGAAGACTTTAGATATATCTACTTAGGAGTTTCTGTTTTGTGTAATTAGTCTTTTCCATCTACAATGACTAGATGGTGAATTGTGATCCAAAGGCCTTTTTGATATGCCTTGCTTTTGATTAAACTACAGATAGTAGCATAATGGTTTCTAGGCTGCCTTTTACCTTCATCTTTTGTTGCTTTTTTATAAACAATGGAATTTATCTTATATACTATGCTTTGTGGTTTACCATTCAAGAAGTAATTTTTTTTATTTTTTTGATAAACAATGAAATTTATCTTAACAACAGTTTCATAGGACTTCTGTCACAGATGGCTGACCATGGAATCATACATGGAAACTTATAACCACCACATTAATCCAATTCCGGGTCAACCAATGTGGGAAAAAGCAGAGGAATGTAACAGGCCACATGCCTCTAAGATCAAGATAAAACCTGGAAAACTAAAGATGAAGCGGAGGATGGATGCGGACGAGAAGAGTGCTTCTGGATCTAAGAAGCCTAAAGTTGACCCAAAACTCTCAGGCAACACTGCAGATGGTGTACACCTAAAGAGACAGCTGGGTGCATTTACATGCAGTTACTGTGGTGATAAGGGGCATACAAAGAGAAGCTGCAAAAAGAAAAAAGATGCTGATGCTGCTACTGCTGCTGCTGCAGCAGCAGCCGCTGCCACTGCCGCCAAGGCAGCTGAGAAGAAGAAAAATGATGAAGTTCATACTGTGCCAGAGAAGCCGGTTCATCAACCCCAAGACGTGTCTGGCCAAGCAGATTTGGGAAGCAATCCCCAGGAGATCGAATTAACTCAGCCTTCTGCTTCTGAGCAAGAGGATTCTGAAAAGGTAACTAAAATTTTACATTTGAGTATGTTGTTATTTCCATGCATAAATAGTAGTTAATGCCACTTATTTCTCCTATAGGATCCTGCACCGAAAAGACCTTCCAAGCTGTCACCACGAAGACGATCCTCTAATCAGCCAACCGCACCAACAGTGAATCCCTTGCAGGGTGCATCTTCAGTAACATCTTCAAAGTTTGCCAACTTGATGCAGTTCATCCCAACGCCAGGATTTAGGCCTCCAAGAAAGAAGAATTGAATACTAGATATATGTACTTAGGAGTTTCTGTTTTGTGTTTTGTTATTAGTATTTTCCATCGTATAATGACTAGATGGTAAACTGTGATGCAAAGGCCTTTTTGGTATGCCTTGGCCTTGCCTTTGATGAAACTACTGATAGCAGCAACATGGTTTCTAGGCTGCCTTTTACAGTCAACTTTTATTGTTTCTTGATAGACAATGGAATTTATGTTAATATGCTATGCTATGTGCTTTACCATTCAAGAAGCAGTTTCTTTATTTTTTTCATACACAATGGAATTTAAATTAACAACAATTTCATAGTTAATAACACTTTTCATTCCATCAAGAAGCAGATTTTTACAAATGTTGATAACAAGGAACCCAAAACCACCAATTCATTCATCATTTACAATACAGGATTACCAACAACACTATCAGTACAAACACAGCTAACACTAACAACTGGATAATCACTTTTTGCATATGGACATCCTCCTCCAACCTCCGAAGCCTCCAATCAAAGTTCATCTTCACTTCATAATCATCACCACAAGATTCTGATTTATCAACCTGTTTCTCATTCACAGAATCTGCCCACACAAAAAGCCCGCACCATCTCTTCCCACTTGTCTGCAACCAATAAAGGATCAAAGTTTGGAAAGGAACAGCACAAGAACAGTCAGGGGAGGCATAACAACACAAGAACAGTCAGGGGAGGAGAATAACAGCAACAAAAGTGATTACTCTAACCTACATTATAATTGGGGCATCCATAGAACGGTTTGTTCGGATTCGAATCTGTGCCAGACCATCTGAGAACTGGCCTACAGCCACAGCCGCACCATTCTGGCGGCGCCGATCTTCTGCTCTTTGTTTGCGTTCTACTCCGATTCCAGCTAGATGGGGAACGAACAGAGCTTCCACCTCCAGTGCTACCTCCACCAATCATCGACATCAGTAGCAGCCCCGGATGAGAGTGCATGAACAGGAACAAGTGTATGGAAGAGGAAGAAGAAGAGGTGAACAAGACGAAGAGGGGAGGTGTATGAGAATTTGGGGATTTAGGGTTAATTATACTACGAGGGACCAATCTGGGTAAAAATTGGAACTTAGCCAGCTCAGCTAGCCGTTGGCTGCAGTCCAGCGTGGCAATCCTAGGCCAAGTCAGCGCTCCGGTGATGAGTCATCACCTGAAATATGGCCAGGGACTAGTTTGAGTGCTCGGAGCTCTATCTAGAGGATATCAATAGGAAATTCGAAATCTTAGGGATTACTATGAGTAATTGCGTGAATCTCAGGGACTACTATGGAAATGGACGGAGGGCCAACTTGAGTCATGTCTTAAAATTTCAAAGTATAATTTGGGTCAATTGAAAATTAAAGGACTAAATTGAGTTGGAGGTCAAATTTCAGGGGTCAGTGTGAGTATTAACTCTTATGACGATGAACGGGCGCTAAACACCATTTTAAAAATTCACAAGTATAAAGTTCAAGATTCGTCGTAACTCTAAACTAGAATTCAACCCTCTTCAAAGTTTAGTAAAAGATATCATAAATTCAAATCAATAACCGGGAGTTTAATCCCGAGTCGTTCTCTCTAGAAATCACAATTGAATGCTCAATTATTGCCTATGAAAAAAAGGGGTTCGTTCATAATTGACAAGAATTGGCCAACGCCAGGATTTAGGCCTCCAAGAAAGAAGAATTGAATACTAGATATATGTACTTAGGAGTTTCTGTTTTGTGTTTTGTTATTAGTCTTTTCCATCGTATAATGACTAGATGGTGAACTGTGATCCAAAGGCTTTTTTGGTATGCCTTGGCCTTGCTTTTGATGAAACTACTGATAGCAGCAACATGGTTTTTAGGCTGCCTTTTACAGTCAACTTTTGTTGTTTCTTGATAGACAATGGAATTTATGTTAATATGCTATGCTATGTGCTTTACCATTCAAGAAGCAGTTTCTTTATTTTTTTTCATACACAATGGAATTTAAATTAACAACAATTTCATAGTTAATAACACTTTTCATTCCATCAAGAAGCAGATTTTTACAAATGTTGATAACAAGGAACCCAAAACCACCAATTCATTCATCATTTACAATACAGGATCACCAACAACACTGTCAATACACACACACCTAACACTAACAACTGGGTCATCACTTTTTGCATCTGGACATCCTCCTCCAACCTTCGAAGCCTCCAATCAACGTTGATCTTCACTTCATCACCACACGATTCTGACTTTTCAACCTGTTCCTCATTCACAGAATCTGCCCACACAAAAAGCCCGCACCATCTCTTCCCACTTGTCTGCAACCAATAAAGGATCAAAGTTTGGAGAGGAACAGCACAAGAACAGTCAGGGGAGGAGAATAACAGCAACAAAAGTGATTACTCTAACCTACATTATAATTGGGGCAGCCATAGAACGGTTTGTTCGGATTCGAATCTGTGCCAGACCATCTGAGAACTGGCCTACAGCCACAGCCGCACCATTCTGGCGGCGCCGATCTTCTGCTCTTCGTTTGCGTTCTACTCCGATTCCAGCTAGATGGGGAACGAACAGAGCTTCCACCTCCAGTGCTACCTCCACCAATCATCGACATCAGTAGCAGCCCTGGCATGAACAGCATGAACAGGAACAAGTGTATGGAAGAGGAAGAAGAAGAGGTGAACAAGACGAAGAGGGGAGGTGTATGAGAATTTGGGGATTTAGGGTTAATTATACTACGAGGGACCAATTTGGGTAAAAATTGGAACTTAGCCAGCTCAGCTAGCCGTTGGCAGCAGTCCAGCGTGGCAATTCTAGGCCACGTCAGCGTTCCGGTGATGAGTCATCACCTGAAATATGGCCAGGGACTAGTTTGAGTGCTCGGAGCTCTATCTGGAGGACTACAATAGGGAATTCGAAATCTTAGGGATTACTATGAGTAATTGCTTGAATCCCAGGGACTACTATGGGTATTTACTCCTAAACTTACATGCGAATCTTAATTTAGTCCCTAAGATTTTAATTGTCTCTATTTAGCCCCCGAAGTTTATAAACGTGTCTTATATTAGTCCCTGAGACCATTTTTAGTATAAAAACGTTAATAGAGCACTGTTGTAGACTATCACATGTCACGTTAAAACTTGTAAAATAATGCAGTTTTAGTTTTGACATTTAAATAACTCAAAAACGACATCGTATTACTTATTTTGTTAGGTAAAATTTTAATAAACACCATTTAGGATGTTTTTAGGTTATTTGAGTGCCAAAACCAAACAAACATCATTTTACAAAATTTAGTGTAGCATCTGACTGTCACGACAGCGTTCCATTAACGTTTGTACGTTGAAAATTGTTTCAAGAACTAACATGAGTTATGTTCACAAAGTTTAGGAACTAAATAGAGGCAATTGAAATTTCATAGACTAAATTGAGACTCGCGTGTAAGTTCAGGGACCAAATTGAGTATTATCTCTAAATAATCCCTTCAAAGACAGAATACCGTCACATCAATAATATTTCTTTCAGGCACATATATAATCCTTTGACACAGAATTCAGCCCCATGAATAATATTTCTTTCAGGTATATTGTTTTCGCCCAACTCCCAACTTCCAACTCCAAATCAATAGATCCCAAATATTATGTTCTTGATCTGACAATTCTGACAAATATCAAATACAACATTTCACATAAACCAATCCACTTGGAGGATATATCAGGTAGTATCATGCTGAGTCAGAGCAGCAAGAGTAAGGTTCCACTATTCTTCATCAGAATCATTGCCAAAAATCGATGAAATGGGAACATTTTTTTTCTTTGCAATATTTGGCTTCTTGATACCAACCGAGACCTGCATGAATTAGGGGGAAGAATCAGTGCTACCATACAAATATTTTAGACAGAAAACCTTGAGTTTTAGACAAAAAAAATATCGCAATATTGAATAGTTAAAAAAATCTCAGTCGGAACTGTAAAGACTTGAGTTTGAACAGAACATCAAGTAGTCAATGATGCAATTCCATGAAAGATGTCAAGCATATACCCAACCACCACGAGACCAAATCCTGATTTCTTTACAAAACTTTGATCTATATATACCTTCGAAGCAGTGCCTTTAGAAGAAAACCCAAATTTCAACGTGTTCCGCTGCTCTTGATCTGTTAGTGCAGTAGCAGTTTTTGATCCAGACGAAGCTGATGCTGATCCAGACTCTTGCTGCAGTTGAAGTCGTTGTTGCTTTTGTGCATCAGCCCTGATTAGTGTTAAGGGATTCAGAGTAAAAGATGACATGGGAAGAAGGAAGTTAAAACCCACCCATGGAAGAAACATAAGGGGGGCAAGAGGGACTAAAAGAACTCTACAGAAAGATCAACACACAAAAGGTAGAACAGGTATAAGAGCGATACATTTGAGCAAACTTCGCCATCTCTTTCTCTTGACGCTGTTGTTCTCGTTTTTGCCTATCATCTCGGCTACTACCACCATGCATTTCCTTCATTTGTTTGAAACGCTGTAATCACACAAGGAATTTGCATTAGAAGAAAAATAAAATTTTGTGCCAATTTGGGAACCAAGTTAGTATTTAAGTAAATTGACTACCTTTCTGTGATTGTGATCATAAGAGCTCAAGTGTGCTTCAAATTCCATTGCCAATTTGTATTGCTTGTTGCAGAGTTCACAATAGAACACCTTTCGAATTTCTTTCACTTCGGTTTGAATTTTTTGTTCGCGTTCTGCTAACACCTGAATTTTCATAATGTGCACGAAGCAGGGCAGAAGAAGCCACCAGGTAATAAAAACTGCAGGAAATTCTCAAGATCTTCCAAAGTTGATGGTTCCTTATGACATACCAATCCGGTCAAAAGACATGCATATATGGTATATGCTGCCTTCTGCTACTAGGTTCAGGTTTAAGAAAATGGATACATCAACCTCAATACTACTACATGGTTCATGCACTAAGAACAACTACAAAGGAAATTATGAGGCATACCTCCCGCTTTCTCACATTTTCCTCTGTCTCCTCCAACTCAATATCTAGTTTTCTTCGCTGGATATTTTCCTCTGCGGTGAAAAAATCATCCTCCTCTTGTTTACCAACCCCAAGTCTTGGATCTCTCATCCCCGACTTTATTGGCTCAATGATTCCTACACGAATTAGATGGACAATTCAACAAAGAAATCATTTGATCCAAGTGTATGGCAAAACCAAATTGTATTTTGCCAAAGCATCCCATAGTTAGGAACATACACAATTAATATTTAAAAGGAAGAAAATAAAATTATCTTTGTTACCAAAATGACTATCTACCAGGAGAGTAAAGTGCAAGCCCACCATTAACAAATTAAACAATGAAGCAGCACAAGAGAAGTATCGCAACTCTTCTCCAAAAGTGTTTTTACTTTGCAGAACACTAAATGGAGTTTCTAAATGCCACATAGGGAACTATTCTTATTCTTAATGGATACAAAATTTACGAAAAGAAAAAATATAACAGATAGAATTACAATAATTGCTGCAATAGTCTATGAAAACAACTACATGCAGATGTATGGACAAGAAAGAAGAAACAGTGAGATGTACATTCTTAAGTTTTGAATGTTCATAGGGTATTATATACCACTGCAATAAGTGATTTAGCGGGAAGAAAAACTTGTGAGCTCATCAACACCACTAAGAATTGATGATAAAGGACTTAATGAAAGTCACACAGCATACAAGGATAGACAATGGCTAAATGCATTCCTATTAAGTAGATTAAAGAGAGGAAGAGATTGATAACTATTGATGAAAATAATACAATAACAGACCTTGCTCATCCTTCCCAAGACCTTTTCCTTTCCAACCCATCTTTTGGAGAAGCTTGAAGCCAATATTAGATGACGTTAACTGCGTATCAAGGGATGCTTGTTCTACATTTTCCAGGTCAACATTCTCTGTTGGCCTGTGGTTGATCGGCAAACGAAAATCCTCCAACGAATTCTCAACAGAGGAGTCCTGATATGCCTGTAACAAGCACTTCATCTCAACACATATAGAAATGGAATAACAACAATAGTTGTGCAAGCTGACATAATTGTTTTACCACTTACCAGTATCAAATGTTAATTTTCTTAAATCAGCAACTTGTAGCTGATAAAAATACATATATGAAACTCAAACAGCTTCTTCAACAAACAAAACAAAGAAATCAAATCTAGTACCTGGTCTCTTTTATGTTGTCTCCTGTCTCGGCCACTGCCAGTGTCCTGTCTCCCATTGGTCCAACGATAGTCCATTATGCATGTAGCTGCAAAGTCACAAGAAACAAACATAACAATAAGATGCAAAGATATTTATTGACAAGGATAAACCAGCACATGAAAAACCCTTACTCAAAACACAAGCTTTTGAACATACATATGAAATTACAAGCTCCAGGTAATATAATCAGACTACCCAATTGAAAAGCAGGCCTATATAGTACATATATCCATGTAGTTCAAGTTACATAAAATTCAAAGTACCCAACCCAGGTTGAAAAGCTAGGATTTTGCACAACCCTTTTGAAATTCAACCAAAACCCAGCTGTGAAATAAATAGAGAGTATGGATTGAGAAAAGTAGAAAACCCTAGCTCAGAAGAGTGTATGGTATCGGAAAGAGGATACCTTAATTCAAAGTTGTTATGGCAAAGATACGGTGCTTGCGTTGGATGATGTTTTCGGATTTCAATGCATAGTCTTCAGCATTCAGATTTATTGATATTTCAGATTTGATCACGAAAATAAACGGATCACACCGAGTTATTTTTGTAATAAAAAAAGAAAAAGAAAAAGAGAATTAATTAACTAATTAAGAATGGACCGTGTTGACTATTGACTTGAAAATATGGGTTTGGGCCGTTTCTGTTGCTACAAAAAATTCTAAACTAATCTTTCATAAAAATGAAAGAAGCCTAAAACCCAAACTATAAAAGAGGGTGAATGATTTCTTGATGCTACATCGTTTTTTTTTTTTTATATCAAAAGATAGGAAACTCGAATCCGTAACCTTTTAATTGAGTATGGGAAGACTATGTCATTTGAGGTATAACTCATTGGCTTGATGCTACATCGTTTTGCACTAATATTAGTGCATAAATAGATTAATGGTTAGATGAAGACAATATAATTCAACGGTTTTTAATTAGTAGAATTTATTTTTTATAATTTGAACCCAATAATTTTATATTATTTATTTATTTTTAACACTAAGGAATGATTCACTTTTTTTTTTTACCAAAGATATGAGACTCGAACTCGCAATCTCTTAATTGAGTATGGGAAGATTATGCCATTTGAACTATAACTCAGTGGCGGAATGATTCACCCTTAAAGAGTGAGAATTTTTTTAAAAAAATAAGGTCTAAGTATAAATAATAGTTGTTTATTGAATTTGAAGATCTATAGCAAATTTTTAAATAGAACTTAGATCTACCGTAAATTAGTAATCTATCATAAATTAGTAATAATGATTATTTAAACAATATATTTTATAAATAATTTTTATTTATCAAAAGATGTATTTCAACGAGATTAGAAATTACTTATTGATTATTGGCCAATGAATATCCAAAAATTTATGTTTAGTGACTAAAGAAGAGAAATTTATTAATTAAAAAATACAAGAAAATATAAGAAAAGAAAATTACGAATATTATTATGCAATTGATTACTACTAGTAACAAGCACCAGTTTATTTAATTTTATATCAACTTCTTGTATCTGCTATGGAGACCATATCACCAAAATCAAAGCGCAATAAGCATGCTAATTATATATCTAATTAAGGACCCTTTAACATAATTAATTACCATTTTATTTTATTCGCAGTAGATGCGAATATCTCTCAAGATAAATCACACAATAGCTACAAATTTGTACTAGATAGATATATAAAGTTTTAGAATTTGAAAAAGGAAGAGAATAAATTGTGCATACAGCATCAGCATCGAGAAACTTGTCTATCCAAACCAAAAGATCATTCATATGTATGTTGCAGCTTTTGCTTTTCAGATAGCTCTATATACATAGATAGCATTATGCTGAAAATCCTAGGAATGAAATTAAAAGGCGATGAAGTTAACCTTCTCAGAAGATGTTATGAGATAGATATCGCTTTCACAGAATCCTGCTTTAATTTTTATAACATACTCAATTCAGTGAACTTACCATTTGATATGTATATGAATGGAAGAAGGAAGCTAAACTCGTTTAACAAAAAACCTCATTATTCTTAAATGTGATTACAGCAAAGAGAAGCACCATCACATCACAATGGCTTAAAATAGCAAGAAGGAATATATTATTGTAGGGGCTAATTATATTTTATATATAAATATAGAAAAGGGAATAGACATATAATATATAGAGTTCCGTGTGCCTAAAAGTACATGTTGGTATGCCAAACCTTGGCCCTTAAAAGGTATTTTAATTTAATATAATTAAGATTTTTTGCAGATTCCTCATGACAGCTTGAAGGCAATAAGATAATGATGGAAATTAAAGAAGCAAAGTTCATTTTCCTTCCAAGAACAGCAATTGGATTAGTTCTGTTATGTGCATGTTGAAATTAAACTTGTAATGTAATACTGTTTTTTGTGAACCTTTTCTTCTGATCTCTTAGCTGGTCACCATCTCAAAGGCACTAAGTACTTTTCTACGGTTGGTAGAGAATAGCTTAAAAGAATAATGAACTTTGTTTCAAAAAGCGCCTAAACAGAACTCTCTTTTTGTCTTAAAATATTTGAGAAACACCTAAACCTTACACTCATCACTATATGCCCCAAAATACAAAAACATGAAAGCATTTTTTGACCACTTCACTCACTCAATTCCCAATTCCTCTTATTCTTTATGCTAAAGTTATGCATTTGTTGTCTTCATTTTATGTTTAGGCACTGTCATTGTAAACACACAAAAATATCTCATCCATATTCAATTTTGCTTTTCCCCTTAATGGAGATCTTAACCTGATCACAAATTATTTTTTATACAAGCTGATGGAAAATTTGTTGGAATTTTGAGCTAATTAACTTTAGATTAAGAAATTAGTATATCTGAAAGACCATTATATTCCAAGTTTTGTGAAATGAATGCTAAAAGTTTAGTTATTATGCTTCTAAGATTAGAATAAAAATTGTTGCCCAGTGAAGAAATTTGCAGCTGTAAAGTTGCAATAGAGTGAATAATGCATGTTAGTATAGCCAAGAGAGAAAGGATAAATCCTATTGCCCCCAGCAATAATAAGAGTGAGTGCATAAAAAGGAAATTTGGTAGGTAGGTATAAGTCTACTATACTATACTCTACTCTACTCTAGTACGTACGTACAAATGTACACAAAAGTCATGCATGAAGATCCAATAATAAAACAAATAAAGAAAAGGGTGAAGCAATAATGCAGTGAAAATTGAAGCTAAGACTTGTCAAGCTATGAAATAGGAACCACTGGACCACAGAAAATGTGCCTTTTTATTAAAGTGGGAACATTGTTCACTGTTCCACTGTCAGTTTTCATTTGAACCATGAATGTTGGTCATTGCATGGTTTCACAATTGAATCAGATTCTCCACACCCTACCCTTTTCTCAGTTTCACAAAGCTAGCCTAGTCCTATAAATTGAGACACACCTAGCCTCCAACTTCTACTTAACTCAACACACTACAACACACTAGTCTTAGTGTGTGTTTTTCATTCATATCTAACCATGGGGGGCAACAACAGGCAAAGGAAATCTTCATCATTCATGTCTGTATTCAGCATTTTCAAATCAAACAACAGGCAGAGAGGTAATTATTATTATGAAGAAGGGGCAAAGGCAGTTACAAAAGTGTGGCCTAGTGATGAAGACAGAGGAAGGTGGGGTGTGGCTGATCCTGTCATTGACATGAAGGCCACGGCTTTCATTGCCAAATACAAGAAACGCATTTCTGACTCTGAAGTTCACTGCCATGCAGCTCATCATGTCCAGAAGTAACAATTTTGTTTCTTTTATTTTGTAATATATCGTTTTTTATTATTTTTCATTTCATTGTAACTCTCATCCATCTCTTGTACTTAGGTACTATATATTATTCATTACAGTTACATCATGTACTCTTCTCTCAACTACAAACAAATAAATAAATGTTAACATCAATAAACAACAATAACTTTCTCATTTCAAAGCTTCTCTTATAATTGATCTATCAATAAATGTAAAAACGGACACATTGTCCCAATTGTTGTAAAATCACATGAGAAAAATAACTTAAATTGAATCATTTTACAAAACTCTTCACGGTTTGAATAAATACTTACTTAAATATCGAAGTGTCTTGATATCTATACCTTAATTGAGTTGAGGTATACTGAAAAAGTTTGTAACGCTGATAATTATAAATTACTAGTGTATATTCCTGTATCCTATACGGGATAATACATAAAATCAAGGACGGACATACCTAGGGGCGAGTGAAGGGCTCGGACTCTCCCAATTTTTTTTAAAAAAGTTAATAGTAATAAGTTATTAAGTATGAATTAATTTTTTAAAAAAGTTATTTAATATTTAGTCTAAGATAAATAAAAGTCTAGTCCAATCTAAATATTAATGATAATATATCATTACTAATACTTTTTACTTAAATAAAATATTTTAAATCCCATCAGGTGGATTTTTTTTCTTCTTGTGACTTTTCTTCTTAATTTATTTGGTATTAATTTTCTCTATTTCAACTGCTACAATAAAATAGGTAGATGATAGCTTAATTCATCACTCAAAATTAATTTAAAAGGTAAGTTATTTAGCATCTATAATAATTGCTGAAATCATATTCTTAATTAACTTGTTATTTATAATATACTCTTCTTACACCTAGGTGGCGCATAACTAGTGATCATGATCACTGATTTTACAATTGAACATGCTTAATTTAATATTAAAAAAAAAGGTCTCTATTGATACGAAATTTGTAATAAACTAATAATTATTACTCTGCCAATATCCAGAATACTAACAAATGATATTTACACTTATCCGAAGTTTGGTGAAAACTTATAAATGTGATATGAATAAAGAATGAAGTGAATGTGAATGATAGGTGTTGGAATTGTTGGTCAAAGAAGTGTTTAAGGAGCAGAGAGAAGAGTTTGAGTTAACCGTACTCTACTCTCTAGTCTCTACATATAACATTTGGATTCATGTCAGCCACTGTTGTGGTCGAGTTTCCTTTATTCCTTTTTGCCAAATTACATGCAAATCAAGCCTGCAGGGACTTTCCACCAAGGAAGAAATCATAATTTATGTTAATTTTGATTATTCAGATAAATTTAACCATTATTTTAATTCATCATTTCTGAAGAAGTTCATTATATCCAAATGAACGCATAGCTTTATTTACCTTAAATTAAGTGGTACAATAGTAACGTCACATAATTAATAAATTTAGGCCCGATAATCTGTTAGTTAAAAAAAAAAAGATTTGTCATGTGCACAGAAAAACCTAACTTACAAATCAGTTAATATATGTTTGTGTATAAATATATGGTATTGATTATTGAATTATTTTTAATGTTTATTTTGTCAATATGAATTTTATATGAATGATTGATTTTTTGTGTATACATAACATAGTTGTAAAAAAATATACAATTTTTTTAATCAACAAAAGATAAAAATAAAAGACAAAAATTAAAGAAATGTTATTTAAAAAATTTTAATTTTCAAACTTTCTCTTTTCTTTTTAAAATAATCGTAATTTTTTTAGACAATAGGAGACTTTATATAATATACTCACTCATCAATAATATGAAGCTAATTAACTAGTAACATAGAATAAGATTAGGGTGTTAGGTAAAAAACTTCTGAGAGATTTTGAAGAGGAATCAAGTGAGATAACAAAAAATGAGAAGACACTATATCCAACTCAAAACTTTAAAGTATTAAGTTAATTGATCTCTTATCTTATAAACTCCTCACTCTTTCTTGTTTTCTTTGATGTGGGACTAACTTCATACACTTCTCACACTTGCAATATTAACAGTAAGATCGAAGCTGATTAAATGGAGAAATTCAAATATGCAGTAGCCAAGTGTTAGGTTAGATTGAAAGTTGTGTGAATTATGTTAAACGCGAGCACTACTAAGTTTTATACACAAATGGCGTGAAGCCATGAAAATAAAGAATTGATTCCATAATTAATACATAGATGTAGAAAAGTGAATTGCATAAAGTGCATGAATGAGAAAGAAGCAATAATTAAGTAATAACGTGAATCTTCATAGGAGTAGAAGCAAGTACAAAATTCAAAGCATAGCCAACAATCGTGCATTATTGACAGTACTCTTCACCAAAAGTGTTTGTGTGTCAAGTACAAACTAAAACTAGCGGACCACACAAAATGTGCCTTAGCTTTTACCAAAATGTGGTACCAACCATTGAACTCCATTGAGCTCGTTACCCAAGCGATGTGTTAGATTCTTCCCTAGCTAGATACAATTCACTATTTACTATTTTACTCAATCAAAATAAAAGTAAATTAAATTTTAACTTATCATCAAATAAAATATAAAATACTAATTTTTTTGTCTTTTTCTTTTGTGTCTTATTCTTGATATCTTGTTTTGTCTTGTCTTGTTTTCAGAATCAAAGGCAGTCTTAAGAATGATTAGTCTTTGTTCTTTTTATTTCTCTTTCTTTTGTTGTTATACAAAAAAAATAATCAAAAAATATATAAAAAAAAAGTTAAAGTAGTTGTTCAAAAATAATTTCTTTATAATTAGACAATTTTGAAAAAGATCAGATTTTAAAAACTTTTCTCCTTTTTGAATGTTTTTAATCAGTGTCGTTTTGGTAATTATTGGTATGTACTATATATGTAGTATTTATTCCCCAATGCATCGACCAATTAGCACTATAAATTGAGCAGCACTATGAATTTATGATCATCCTTAAGCAAGAAGGGAAGCTTATTGAGATGGGAGGTAACAAGAGGCAAGGGAAGTTGTCTGGTTTTGTTTTGAGGCTCTTCAAATGGAAGAAGAGCAGAGGAGTAGGGCAGTGTGAAGTGTGCGATTCATGGCGAAAAGTGTGGCCAAGTGACGAAGACAAAGGTCGTTGGGGTGTTGCAGAACCCGGCATTGACAAGAAAGCTGATGCTTTCATTGCTCACCGTAGGAGCCGTACTTTCTGTGAACCATCAACTTGATTTGCAACTCTCATCTTCTACTAACCCTACCCTACATACAACTATATATTATTGTATCAATTTATTACATCTTGTTTATTTATTTATTGATGTGAAGTTGGTGCGGTCATCAATATATATATACATAAGAAAATGCTTCTTCTAGTTGTAACATATGCATATTAATTGTATTAGAACAATTAAGAACAATGAGTTCCTTCTATTGATTACGATCCTAGCAATTCTCCTCTCATGCTTAATTATTAGATTCATATATGACTAAGACTGAACCTATATATGCATCTAAGAGATTATTGCTACACTTTACTCTTCACTGCTGCATGGTTAATTGATGCTCACGCTATTAAAATTGAGGGATTTAATTTATTCCTAAAAATTATACTGTCTCTACTTGTAAATGCTCTAGACCATATTATTTGAGATAGAGATGTAAAAATGTAATACGCATAATCTAAATTTGCTCTTAATCAGCGACTAATTTTCGATTGGGTTAAGTACTGCTTTAGTCATCTCTATTGTGTAGGTTAAGTTCTAATTTTGTTTCTAATATTTGGAACGTTTTATTTTTATTCTAAATAATTTATTTTGTTATATTTTAGTTTTTTTATTGTGTTAGTTTGGATTGACTTAGTATTAATTTGAATTGGCTTATTTGAATGGAAAAAGTATTTTTTTTTTATCAAAAATAAAAACTTTTATTAAGTTTTAAACACATCTAAATACA
>NC_029790.2:11093147-11094980 GCF_000816755.2 Arachis ipaensis | reverse complement strand
TAAAATAAATTTTTGTTTAAAAAAAATAAGTATTTTTTTTTCTAAAATTACTATAACTACTCATTGCAATTATGATTTTTATTATTATCTAGACGAAAGTTATAACAAAGAAAGGATTTTTTTGAAGAAAAATAATTTAATTTTGACCAAAAAATTAAAATAAGACGAAATAAAATATTTTAGATAAAAATAAGATGTTTCAAACATTAGAAATAATATTATAACTTAACCCAAACCGGAAGAACTATAACAGTAGTAATTTATCCTTTTAAAATTAATTAAAATATAAGTATGGTTATTGAGGTAGTTAATTAAAGCTGATTTATAAATGTCACGTGGGAAATAGATTCTTTCCAATGAAAAAATACTTGAAAGAATAAAGTGTAATTTCTTACCTTTAATTTTATAAGTGGGACTAAAATTAAATAAAAAAAAAGTAATAAAGGGTTAGATTCAACACTTGACAGCATCCAATTTTTTTTTACTGTTGTTATATTTTGTTTGTTCCACACTAAAATATAAATTATTTTTTTGAGTTTGAAATTAAAAAATTTATTTTATTAAACTTAACATATAATAATAATAATATTATTATTATTATTAAATTTGAGTTAGTATAATAATAAAAAATAAATAAATAAATGAATTCAAAAAATAATGATAATTAATTTTATTATATTAGTTAATTAGTTGATAGTTAAATTAAAACTTAATTATAAGTGATTGTGTGTATATTTTTAGTTTTTATTAATATGTATAGATAGTTCTAATTTAAAATTTTAAATATATCTAAATCAATTTGGATTAGTCGAGTAATCAGCTTAAGCATTGTCCGCTTAAGCAAGTGTTGGGAGTTCGAATTTCATTTCGTATGTGTAACAATTCATTGGCAAATTGCAGACTTTTAAATAAAATTCAAATTCATAACGGATTAGTCTTTAACTTGTTGAGTATTGTAGAAAACAAAAAAAAAATATATTTATACCTAAATTTTATTATATTTTTATCCCCGCTACAAAATTTTTCTGGGTACGTGACTACTCCCATGTCATGTGATGTGAGCTTATTAGGAGCTTAGTTACAATGAGAAGACACCAAAAGGACACCTGAACAGTGAAAGCGCACAATAGCATGTTGTTTTTATATTGAAGTGATTCCAGAAAATCTGAATTAGGTGATTCCAGCTCAAGGAATATAATAATCCTTCTTGCTTCCACGAGGAGGGGTTGTAATGTTTTTATTTTTAGGTTCAAATGCATAATCATATCGGTCATGGATGCACGTTTTACCTGTTTCTATCACCCAATCTTTCTATGTTATGTTATGTTCTTTAAAACCCACTTTCTTTCATTTCCAAGCCACCTTTATTCCTTTCAACTTCCATCTTATTCATGTGCTTGCAGATGAATAATGAAGTGAGATCTACCTAAACCGCTAAAATGCTAATCATATAAAATAATAATAATGTTCCATATTCATTAATCTTTACACTATTATTATATATGAAAATGTTAAAATATTTTCAAGTACGAGTCGTGAAGTTTTACATCAATTAAATTTCGATTAAATAATAAAGAATACATATTTATTATTAGAATTGATAGATGCAGTGTTTCCTAAATTGTCGTTATATAATATAATTGCTTACTTAGGTTTATATCAGAACTTTCATCTACACTCTAATCAAATTATGTTTTCTATTGGTTTAATTACTATTTTTCTTTTAAAAAAAAACATTTTTCATTCATAGAGAAGCCAAATAACATTTACAAATATCATAAACATATTAATTTTACATCGATAATAAGAAGATAAATATCATATATATATATA
>NC_029790.2:11091912-11093021 GCF_000816755.2 Arachis ipaensis | reverse complement strand
ATTACTAAAAATCTTAAAAGGTAGAAACAAAAAAAAAATTTGAATCACTTTTATTTCTACATCTACACACGCATGCTGCAAGACAGTAAGATACATCTTCTTCTTTATATAGATTTGAATATTTTCTAAATTTAAAAGTTTTTCGATAAACAAAAATATTTTTTCATAGAATTTTTTTCCTAAATTTAAAAAGATCTGTAATATAAAATCACCACTATCTAACAACTATAAAGGAACCAAGAGCACCCCTATAAAAGAGAAAAAAAAAATCACGAAGCGATTATTAAAACTAAAAACACAGAGCTAATTTACTCAGGTCTGATAACAGTCTATGGTAAAAAACGTAGACGAAGAAAAAAATAAGCTAAAATAAACTAAAAATAATAAAAAAAACAGAAACAGAATTCAGAGGAAGAGACTAAAATCAAAAAAAGGAAAAAGGAGAGGAAGAAAAAGTGAAAGAAAAGGAAAGGGAATAGTAAGAAAAAAAGGAGTTTTTTTTTTTCCGGATCTAATCAAACCAGAGGCTGAAAAGAAAACACGAAAAACCAAAGAAAAAAATTGGGAGAGAAGAAGAAGAACAAAGAAAGTAGGTGGAGTGAGAAAGAGCAAAGGAGAGGAAGGAAAAGTTTGGAGGTTGAGAAGAAAAAACGATGGAGGGCCGTCATTACCAAGGCTGGAGCGGCAGCGACAACTCTCATATACTGCTTTCAACTTTGTAATTAAGTCATTTTCATGTTAAAAATATTAAAATTAACAGAATATTTTTTCTAAAATACATGCGGTCAAAAATCTAATTAAGTTTTGAATTATGAATATCTTCAATTTGTGAAAATATATTAGTTAACTCTAACATTTTTTACACTAAAAATTACCTAATTATAAAATTAAAAACAGTATAAAAATTCAATTAAAAAAATATTATAAAAATTTAATTACAAATTTAATAAAACTATAGCACCAACAGAATAATTAAACATTTTCTATTATATATATATTATACATGACACAAATAGAAGTGGCAATTGATATGCCTCTCTAGTCCTACCAAAATCCGTTCCTTAAATTGACTAGTCCATCCTATTTTAATATGTAGTTCCAAAAGTACA
>NC_029790.2:11090556-11091772 GCF_000816755.2 Arachis ipaensis | reverse complement strand
AAACGAAACAAAAAAAATAAAATTTATAAAATGAAATTTGAGTTTTTTTTTTTTTAGGATTTAAATTGATTTTTTTTAGTTTAACCTAAATCGAAACTAAAAAAATTAGATGAATTGCAAAAAATAAAGTGATTTTTTTACAAAATTCAATAACTCATAATTAAAAACTATTCTAAACAACATAAATTTAATATCTAATCTATTTTTTTTGGTTGGCTAAACAGATCGATCCAATGGATTAAGGTTCATTTGCTATTCATAGTCATAAAGTTAAACACTAATTTTACAGAACTATTTTAAATTGGTCGAATTGTTAACTTATTCGTCTGCTTAAATAAATGTTTGGTGGGTTAAATCTAACTTTGTACATGTATCAATCTAACGATCAATAATAAATTTTTAAATAAAATTTAGATTCGCAACAAATTAATCTTTGAAGTTGTTAGACCAGTAAATACCTCAGAAAAAAATACTAATTTATCGTTAAAGGAGATTTAGAAAAAAGGGAAAGGAAAATACATAGCGACACTAATTGAATTTGATTAAACGAGTTGTCCCTTGATATTGGTAGGTTTAGAATCCCCTTTACCTTTATGCCATCAACCTCACCTTTGGGTGTATGGTGTTTAAGCTCTTTCTTGCATAGCCTCTAAATATTGAAGGCACGACATGTTATGCAACTTTGATGTATCCTCTCATGTAAACAAAGTAAAGATAATAATAATAATAACAATAAGTAGTAAACACTACACGATGCAATTTCCCAAAAGAGAAAACAAAAAACAAACAACGCGTATGTACTAACCAGAGATTTTGGAGATTCCTTCCTTGTTTGGTCTTGTCATGTCTACTTCCTTTTCTTTAATCTTTATTGAACCAATTGCTGGATTCTTGTAACATAAACCAGAAAAAACAAAATCATCAGTTAGTGATATGCCATGCTTAAAGGTAAAGACATATTTTCGATCTATAGTGTTATTGAATGAACAACTTTTGCAATACATGATTGATAATGATGGATTGGTGATCGACCAAGTATTTTGGTAATAAGTAAAGGTTCTAAAGTGAACTTTCCTAAGATACCACTAATGCATGTGTTCCTTCTGATGCTTCTCACTTCAATTGACGATTATCACCTAGCTCATATTCTTCTTTAATAACTTAGTTTTTGCATCCTTGAAGATGTTTTTCTTTTTTTTTTTTTTTTTCTGTAAAA
>NC_029790.2:11084202-11090495 GCF_000816755.2 Arachis ipaensis | reverse complement strand
ATACTCTGTTTTCTTTTCAAACTTATTGGTAATTAATGCAAGTAGTTTATAATTTTAGTTTCAAATGTTTGATCAATTTTAAAAGTATTTGGAAAGTAGAAAAAGAAACAGTTAAAACCTATTGAATAAGACCCTAGCATAAAAAGAAATGCAATATACGAGACAATTTATATAGTTTACTAAAATTATTTAGAAAGGACTAGCTCGTCACGAGTAGAATTGTTTGTTTGGTTTGCTTCGACTAATAAGATCAGTACAAAGGAGAGACTGAGTTGGTTTGGAGCTATTAACCATCAAGATACCTTGTGTGTTTTGTGTAATAAAAGTATTGAGCTTGGTCACCACTTGTTTTTTAGCTGTAGTTTTGCTTGGCAGATTTGGTGTATATGGATATCATATGATAGTAAACAATGGTCTTGTCCGGATACGTTGAAGGAGCATTTCTTAAGCTGGACAGAGATATCACAAAGGAAGGCGGAGTACATAGGAGTGTCCGCGGATCGGATCGGATCGGATCGGATATATCCGCATAATTAAACCTTCTCTTTTTAATCATATTTTTATGTAAAAGAATTCGATAAAAATATTTCTTTCATACTTTAAACTTATTTATTCTTAAAATATTTTTAATCAAACTCTCTCTAAATAAAAAAAATAAAATAATACAATATATGAATAATAATTACTAACTAAAACATACAAACACTTTTATCACATTAAATGCCGTGACTAAACCACGCCAATCACCATCCTAATATACTCAACGACATAGATCAAATTTGGATGAGTAATATGGAAATTACATGCCAAATGATCTCATGCATGTCTATTTCCAGCTGATCCAACTTTATTGAGATCAAACACAATACAAATATTGCAAAATGAACATTTCACATAACATGAAATAAACCATCAACTTAATTCTGCAGAAAAATAACTCAATATCTGTCATAGGACATATATCATAAAATAAACTCCCACTAAACCAAAGCATCACAAATATTGACACCCATTCGAGCAGTGTGCTCATGAAAAACTTTAGGGGTCAATCCCTTGGTAATGGGTCTGCTAGCATATACTCTGTTCCTATATGTCCTATGGAAATATGTTTTTTTCTTAAACTTTCTCCTTGACAACTAAGAACTTGATGTCTGTATGCTTCGATTTTGTCAAGCTCTTATTGTTATTGGAGTATAGTACTGCTGACTTATTGTCACAAAATATCTTTAATGGCCTTTCAATGTCATCTACTATATGAAGCTTAGTGACAAAGTTTCGCAACCATATGCCATGAAATCGAAATCGGAATCAGAGTTCCTAATGATCTCCAAATTTTCTGATCTCCGATAAATAAGCATCTAATCATTTGTTCTCTTTAGATAACGCATTACGCGTTTAACAGCTATCCAATGATCCATGCCTGGATTGCTCAAGTATATACTCAATACTCCCACTATAAATGATATATCGGGATGTATATAGACTTGAGCATACATTAAATTCCCTAGTGCTGATGCATAAGGTTTATCATGCATTGTTATCTTTTTAAGATCATTTTGGGGCATTGCTTGAGACTAAACTTGTCTCCTTTAACTACGGGTGTGTCCATTGGTCTACAACTTTCTATGCCATATCTACTTAAAATCTTTTCGATATAGTTCTTTTGTGATAATCCAAGAATACCTTGAGAACGATCTCTTAGTATCTCGATTCTTAATACAAAAGAGGCATCATCAAGATCTTTCATTTCGAATTTGTTCGATAGAAATTTCTTAGTTTCATGCAACAAGCCTATATCGTTGCTGGCAAGTAGAATGTCATCAACATGTAAGACCAAAAAAGGTATTTACTCCCACTGAACTTGCGGTATACACATTCATCTATAAAATTTACCTCAAAACCATGAGGTAATGACTTAATTAAACTTGTGATACCATTAACAGGAAGCTTGTTTGATACCATAGATGGATTTTCTCCTTTTTCTATTGGATCTCCTTAATGACACTTCTTGAGGTTGTTGAGCTTGCTGTATGGGTTGAGTTTGAGGAGGATTCTCACTATTTTCTTGTACTGTAGCAGTATCTTGAGCAACAACAATATTCTCATTGTTCTCTTGTACTGTAGCTGGATTTATAACAGGATTCTCATTGTGCTTTTGTACTATAACTGTATCTTGAACAATAATAGGCACAAGGTCCTGATCATTGTCAGTTATAGAATCCTCATCAAAAGCAACATTCCTAATATATCCTTCCCCCCAAACTCAACATCCTCAAGAAATCTCGCATTTTCCGTCTCAAAATAGACCTTGATGCAGGATTGTAAAACTTGTACCCCCGTGAACGCTCAGCGTAACCAACAAAGTAGCAACTGATTGTCCTTGAGTCCAATTTTCTTTCATGCGGCCTATAAGGTCGCGCCTCAGCTGGACATCCTCAAATATGCAAATGCTTTATACTGGGCCTTTTTCCAGTCCAAATTTCGTATGGGGTTTTGTTAACTGCTTTGCTTGGCACCCTATTAAGGATGTACACTGCGGTCTTTAAGGCTTCTCCCCAGAGTGATTCAGGTAAGAAAGAATGACTAATCATACTTCTCACCATGTCTTTAAGAGTTCGGTTCCTTCACTCTGCAACACCATTCATGCTAGGTTTGCCTGGCATGGTGTATTGCGGAACAATACCACACTCCTCTAGAAAAAGGGCAAAAGGCCCGGGACGTTGCTCACCTGAACCGTCATATCTTTCGTAGTATTCACCACCACGATCAGATTTGACAGCTTTAATTTTCTTTCCAAGTTGAAGTTCAACTTCAGCTTTGAAAGACTTGAAAACATCCAAGACTTGGGACTTTTCATGAATTAAATATAGATACTCGTAACGAGAGTAATCATCTATGAACGTAATAAAGTACCGTTGTCCATTCCAAGAGACAGTAGGAAATGGGCCACATATATCGGTATGTATTAGTTCTAAGACATCTTTAGTTCTCTCGGCACCTAATTTCCTTTCGTTTGTCCTTTTCCCCTTTATGCACTCAATGCAGACTTCAAAGTCCGCCAAATTTAGGGGTCCGAGAATTCCATCCGACACGAGCCTCTGAATTCTCTGTTTAGAGATGTGACCTAGGCGTTTGTGCCATAATGATGCCGAATTCTCATTTAGTTTTCGTTTTGTACCCGTTTGTTGTATTTCATTTTTATAGGAATTTAAGTTAAGCCTATATAGATTATCCACCAAATGACCAGAGTAAATATTATTCGAATTGTAAAAGAGACTGACTTTATTGTCTCCGAATGAACAAAATAACCTGATTTGTCCAAACGAGAAACAGAAACCAAAATTCGTCTAAATGACGGTACATTAAATGTCTCTAATAAATTCAAGTAAAATACACTCGTGGAACATAATCTAAAGGTTCCTATAGCTTCGACTGCAACTATATTGTCGTCTGCCACATAGATGTATCTTTCAGCATCACTTGGCGGTCGGCTCCACAGGCAACCCTGCATAATAACACTTACATGAGTAGTAGTAACAGAATCTACCCACCAAGTATCAACAGGTGCATAACTTAAACTAGCCTCAGAACAAACGAACTCGAAGAGCTATATCTAGATCCATACAACCAAGGACAATCTCCACGGTATCCTTCCAAACTTTAAAGTTTGAACCATTCAGCATAGGAATACTGCTAATTTGCGCAGAAACATTGGTAACTAAAGCCATAGTTTCTGGATTAGAACAAATAAACATGCAGTAAATATTAGTTAAATAATGGGAAAAAATCCATATTGAGATATCTAGAACAACATTAATTTTCAATCTTTGGATAGAAAAATTAACTGTAAGTGATACTCTCATTGCAGTAATCAAATATTGTCAAAATTCCTGTCACACATTAAGCCTTTCTTTGGACCGACTTAATGCGCACATGGAAACTTAAACTTCGCAACCTATTTATTACCGCATATATTTTCTATTAATTGGCCAAACAATAACCTTCCTTTGGGCCGATTATTGATCGCATAATTAATAGAAAATAAACAAAAGTGTACAATGCTTATTATTTGGCCAAACAATAAACTTCCTTTGGGCCGATTATTGTTCGCATAAATAATAAGCATTACTTTATTCTTAATTAGTTACCCAAACATGTATTTACTATCAATATGTGTATGTAATTCGGCCAAATATAGACCTTCCTTTGGGCCGATCAATATTCGCATGAATTACATAACACCATATTCCTTATGTTTTGAATAAATCAATTTTCACAAAAGAGGCTACTTTGGCAGCATAATGTTCAATCAATTTATTCTAAAACCAAATCTTTATAAAATAGATGGGTATACTAATCCAAATTATTACCAATTTCCTTATGTAACAATAAAATAATATTTTCTATTATTCAAATATTATTAATATGCATACATAACTTGGCCAAATAAAAATCTCCTTTTAGATCGATTAATATTCGCATAAGTAACATATACATATTAATCCTTATATCCTAAAAGGATAATTAATTAACTTTACAGCAAATTAATGGCACACATTATTAAATTTGAAACAATCATAGTAACACTCCATATTAATGTTTCAGAATAATCAATTATTAATATATCAAATTAAAATTTTGATACAGCGATATGTATATATATTTTAAAACCAAATGCGTTATAAGTCACAACTTATATGAATGGCGATGAGTGACAATACACATATATATAGCTTGATCATGTGTTAAGAATGCAATACATTTATATGTATGAAATATATTACTGGATGATCAAATAAATTAATATATATAAAGTCTGTATGCTCGTTAAAACAAATAATAAATTCACCGGATCCAGTCGCACGTATATGATACATATATATATGTATATTCCGTTACTCAATATCATAATGTAACAAGAACGTACATATATATATTAATCCAGTAAAAAAAAATAAAACTGAATATTTTTTATGACCAAATTATGGATGGCTCTGATACCACTTGTTGGAATAAATTAATTAAGGAACAAAAGATAATATCCGGTTTTATTCTCATTTAATTCCAAATCAAAAGTAATAATGACTTATTCAATTTAGCATTTATAACAATAAATGAGATCACCATTATATAAGTCATTTAATTTGAAATAGCATAATTTGTGATTATAATTAATATATGTATTGCCCATTAAAAGTTAGGAAATTAAATAATTTTCTAACATGCTTCACTTTATGTGTTGAACTTCTCTTTTAAAAAAAAAGAATTATATAGTTAACAAACAAATAACACTGTCCCTTTTTTCAAAGGAGATTAAAAATATTTAAAGTGAAAAAATTGATAAAATAAATAAATTAAATTACTTTTAAATCAACATATAAATGTAATTTTATTAATTTTTTTTCAGTTTAAAAGAACTTTTTATGAACAATAACCTTGTTTTCAATGCTAAAGAGCTATAGTTTAAATAATATAGTCTTTCTATACGCGAGTTTAAATTCCCTCTTAACTTTAAACCAAAACAAAAGACTTGTTTTCAGTGAATATTTGCTGATTATTAATAAAAAAACATTGTACTGAATTTATTTTGGTCAGACCATCTTTTTTGTTTTACGCTCGCGTGTATAATAAGATGGTAAAATGAATGTGGATCAAATGGAAGTATGGACCTTCACAAATGATGTAATTTCTTATTGGACTTTGAGTTGGGCCTTGCAGAATAGTATTGGACTATTGGTTATCATGTAACGTCTTAATAAGCTTTGCCTAACTACCACAGTATAACCAAGTCTAGCCCGATTGATAAAATCAAAAAACCAATTAATGTTGTGATAAGAACGAGCAATGTAGATGCCCATTTCCATGTAAAATTTATATTTTCAAAGAGAGAATAAATATTAAATGCATGCTGAAAATAAAGACCCCATGCATGTATAAATAGGGGTATGGTACGAAACTTTTTACACAACAATAATAAATAAATACTCTCTCTTTTCTTTCTTACACTCTAAAGCAATATAAAAATGTTCTCTTTCTTTCTCTTATTATAAACAAATGTAATTCTCTCTCTTTTTTACTTTTAATACTTCTTTCTATCTTTATATATATATTTATGCAATTTTCTCGCTCTTTACTTTTTATACTCCTTTCTATCTTTGTATATATATATATACATTACAACATATAATTTTATTATATATATATATAAATTATTATTGAGCTAATTATTTTAATTTTAGAGTCTTCTATTTATACATCTTTATTTTATATATATCTTTTATTTTACAAAAATT
>NC_029790.2:11081604-11084186 GCF_000816755.2 Arachis ipaensis | reverse complement strand
CTTCCTCAAGCCCGATATGAATGGACGCATTTGCGTTTACAAGATTTTAAATCTATAAATGAATATAATTCTACAATGTTTTGAATCACCTCACGAATGAAATTGTGTGGAGAAAAAATAACTGATCATGATATGTTGGAGAAAACTTTCTCAACCTTCCATGCCTCGAATGTGCTCCTGCAGCAGCAGTATCGAGAGAAAGTGTTTAAAAAATATTCTGAGTTAATTTCTTGCCTTCTTGTTGCTGAACGCAACAATGAGTTGTTATTGAAAAATCATGAAGCGCGCTCAGTTGGCACTGCCCCATTTTCTGAAGTAAATGTGGCAAATTACCCCAGAAGAGGTAAATGGCAAGGTTTTAATAATAAGAAAAATTATGGAAGGAAAAAGAATTATGTTCAAAAGAGAGGATCTCACCAGAAGTGGGATAGAGAAAGGAATATCGGGCAGAATAAATCAACAGAGGATAAGTGTTTCTGTTGTGGTGGAAATGGCCATTGGTCATGTACCTGTCGTACCCCAAGGCACCTAGTCGATCTTTATCAGACATCTTTGAAAAAGGACGACAAAGGAAAGGAAACAAATTTTGTCTCAAATGATGCTGAGAACTCCACCACTCATTATGATGTATCTGATTTTTTTGAGGATCCTGAAAGAAATATTGGTCATTTGATCAATGATGGAATAGTTTAATATGTGGGACTGTGCAGTATATATGTAAATAAATAATGTAAAGAACTTATTGTTAGGTTTTATTTTCTATGTATTTAAGTTTCAAATGTGATGTATATAAATAATGAAATATTAATGTTTATGAATTTTGAAATTATTAAATGTGTCAAATTTTAAAATAAAATTTTAGTATGTGACATTATTTTATGTACAGTGTTTCTTAGAAAAATAATTCTGATCAAGTATTCAATTTAACTGTGTATACTACTCATTTTATTATTATTTGTTTTTGAAGAGAATGGCAAGGATATGTAATGAAGATGTATGCCTTGCGGATAGTGCAAACTCGCACACTATTCTCAAAAGTGATATATATTTTACCCATCTTGTGCCAAAAGAGGAATATGTTAATACTATTATTGGCTCAGGCAATGTGATAGAAGGCTCCGGAAGAGCTATAATTTTGTTTCCTGGAGGAACAAAATTTATAATAAATAATGCACTGTTGTCTATCAAGTCTCGAAGAAACTTGTAGAGCTTTAAAGATATTCGCCGAAATGGATATCATATTGAGACTATGAATGAGGAAAATCATGAGTATTTATGTATCACAACTCATGATTCAAATAAGAAAGTTATATTAGAAAAATTACCCTCACTTTCATCTGGGTTGTATTATACCAAGATTAGTGCAATTGAATCACATGCCACTGTAAACCAGAAGTTTATTAGCCCAAATGAATTCATAACTTGGCACGACCGATTGGGTCATCCGAGAACAACCATGATGAGGAGAATTATTGAAAACTCTCATGGACATTCACTAAAGAACCAGAAGATTCTTAAAACTAGTGAATTTTGTTGTGCTGCATGTTCTCAAGGGAAGTTAATTCTAAGGCCATCATCAGTAAAAATTAGATTTGAGTCCCCTGAATTTCTAGAAAGAATTCAAGGTGATATATGTGGACCTATTCATCCACCATGTGGATCTTTTAGATATTTTATGGTCCTAACAGATGCATCTTCGAGATGGTCACATGTGTGCTTATTATCTTCTCGCAACCTGGCGTTTGCGAGATTACTGGCTCAAATTATTCGATTAAAAGCACAATTTCCAGAAAATCCAATCAAAGCAATTCGTCTTGATAATGCTGGTGAATTTACTTCCCAAGCTTTTGATGCTTATTGTATGGCTAATGGAATAAGTGTTGAACATCCAGTAGCTTATGTTCACACACAAAATGGGTTAGCAGAATCACTTATTAAGCGCCTCCAATTAATTGCTAGACCCTTGCTTATGAGAACAAATCTCCCAACCTCGGTTTGGGGCATGCTATTTTACATGCTACAGCACTTATTCGTTTGAGGCCAACGAGTTATCATCAATTCTCTCCTATGCAATTAGCTTTTGGCCAGCAGCCAAATGTTTCCCATTTAAGAATATTTGGGTGTACGATATATGTTCCCATTGCACCACCTAATCTCGCCAAAATGGGATCCCAAAGAAAATTGGAAATATATGTTGGATATGATTCTCCCTCTATAGTGAGGTATCTTGAGATACAAACTGGAGATGTATTTAAAGCCCGGTTTGCGGATTGTCATTTTGATGAATCAAAATTTTCAACATTAGGGGGGAGAGAATAAGCTTCCTGAAAAGGAGCTTAACTGGAATGCATCATCATTGATGCATTTAGATCCTCGATCAGGGCAATGTGAACTGGAAGTTCAAAATATTATACATTTGCAAAGAATAGCAAATGATTTGCCTGATGCATTTTCCGATACAAAGAGGATAACTAAATCTTATATACCAGCGGAAAATGCCCCAATTCGAATTGATGTCCCAGTAGGACAAGTAGCCACTGAAGCAAATTCACGCCAGAAGCGTGGCAGGCCTGTCAGTTCCA
>NC_029790.2:11073476-11081599 GCF_000816755.2 Arachis ipaensis | reverse complement strand
CAAGATCAGTCGAAGAATGTCGACAAAGGAATGATTGGCCAAAATGGAAAGAAGCCATGAAGACTGAATTAGACTCACTTGCAAAACGTGAAGTCTTTGGACCTGTAGTCCGTACACCTGAAGATGTAAAACCTGTTGGATATAAGTGGGTATTTATGAGAAAACGAAATGAGAAAAATGAAGTTGTGCGCTATAAAGCCCGACTTGTGGCACAAGGTTTTTCACAAAGGCCCGGTATAGATTATGAAGAAACTGTAGCGGATGCGATAACATTGCGTTATTTGGTCAGTTTATCTGCATATCATAAACTGCATATGCATTTAATGGATGTGGTAACAGCCTACTTATACGGCTCATTAGATCGGGATATCTATATGAAAGTCCTTGAAGGACTAAAGATATCTAAACCATCTAATGAATATTCGCAAGGGTTATACTCAGTCAAATTACAAAGATCTTTATATGGTCTGAAACAATCTGGACAAATGTGGTATAATCGTCTTACTGACTATTTGGCCAAAAACGGATTCAAGAATGATGATATCTGCCCGTGTGTTTTCATAAAGAAATCAGCATCTGGATTCATTATAATTGCTGTGTACGTTGATGATTTAAATATCATTGGGACTCCTGAAGAGATTTTAACAATTATAAAAACTCTAAAGGAAGAGTTTGAGATGAAAGATCTTGGAAAGACTAAGTTTTGTCTCGGCCTCTTCTTTCTATCTTTATATATATATATATTTATGCAATTCTCTCTCTCTTTACTTTTTATACTCTTTTCTATCTTTATATATATATACACATTACAATATATAATATTATTATATATATACAAATCACTATTGAGCTAATTATTTTAATGCTAGAGTCTTATATTAATACATCTTTATTTTATATTTAATATATCTTTTATTTACAACAATCAAGAAGTTGTTGGAGGAACAACCCGCCAACCAACGATAGTTTTTAAAAAGAAGAGAGAGTGACTAGCTAGCGTGATTTAACAGTAAATATATAGCCTTTCTCCAGCAGTGGAGCTTCAACTCTCCAGCAGTGGAGTTCAACTTCTTCGATAAGCGAAGTCGGTGATCACATTAATACACTAAACACATATTTCTCGAAAACACTACAACATATTTCTTTACAAAGAGAGTGCTAACAATCATTACAAAGAATCATCCTTTTAGGAAAAAGAATGGAAGGTATGATATTTGAAGGCATGGGGGAGATGTGGTTCACTTTGATGAGGCCCCGGTTCAACAGGAAACAGCTGCCAATCAAAAACTAGTCGAAAGAGTACTAACAAAAAAATCACTCAACATGACTACAGTGCGAAAAACCATCTTTCAGATGTGGGGAGATTCGCAAGGACTGATGATCACTAGTGCAGGTTCTAAGTCTTTCATTTTGAACTTTAAAAGTCAAGACGAAGCAAGGAGAGCTTATGAAGGCGGACCATGGAGAATAGAAGGCCATATGCTTAGTCTTCAATTGTGGAGCTCAAATCTGTCCATTGATGAGGTAAATTACAATCAGCTTCCTATTTGGATTCAAATACATGGATTACCATATGATAAAATCAATAAAAGTAACGCTGAGAAAATAAGAGCAATATTGGGTAGGGTTATAACTGCAAAAGATCCTTTTGTTGAAGGAAATATGCTTAGACCTTTTTTGAGAGTTAGAGTTGAGATTGATATTCAACTTCCATTAAAAACTGAATTCTGGTTCAAAAAGTTTGATGGAAGTCATGCATGGGCATCGTTAAAATATGAAAAACTGTATGATTACTGCTATAAGTGTGGGATGATTGGTCATGATAAAAGGACCTGTGTTGAGGAGATGGCTATGTCCATAGTTAATCCTAATATGCCCAAATATGGTCCAGAGCTCACTACTCCAGGTCTGAAGTCCATAGATGTTGAAGCAAGAAAGGCTGGGATTAGGAGACAGAAGGAAGATCAAAACAACTGGATGGAGGAGCTATGGGAGGCATGTGAGAGAAGCCAACAGAAAAGGGTATGGCAGAGAAGGCACCATGAGAGAGAAGGAGAGTCTAGTCAAGGGTGGGTAAGGAGCTCTCAGGCTAGTGTCTTAGTAAAATCAGTAGGCAGAGTAGATGGTACATAGGATTTATTGGCAAATAGACAAGTGGCATTGCAGAAAAATCTGGAACAAAATGAAGGGACTAATCTGGATGAGCTGATGGGTGATGAAAATACTGCTGTCTTGAAATTAGGTGATGGGGCTCAGACAGAAAGGAGGATTGAAGAAATCTCCTCTGGTTCAAGGGATAGACCAGGGGATAGATCAAATCTAGGTACAGAGATCGATAGGCCAAATAAATTGTAAAGAAAACCATTGGAGGCATGGAAGGGAACAAACATAAAAGCAAAGAAATGAATGAAGAAGGAGCAGGCTCAATAGGAGGAGAAAATAATGTCTAACCCAACATGGTATTCTGCCAAACTAAAACAGTGGAAAGCCCAATACACCAAGCAACCAAGAAAAAAATGGGTATAATCAGGAGGAAAGAATTAGGCCCAAGTGAGAGTCAAGCTGAAAAAAGAGACTACATGATGATCAAGGAAGGTAAAAAGACCCAAGAAAAAATAGGCCAGACTAAAGATGAGAAAAAAACTAACTATTGGAGAAATGTTAAAGAAGCAGTGGGGTAAAGGGGCCCAAAAAAATAAAGACAACATGGTGTATCAACAAAAAAAAGCAAGGAGTCATAGCATAAAATAAAGTAGGAAGAGGAGAACACGTGGAAAAGAAGAAAATATGCTGGAATCAAATAAACTGTGGAAAATCAGCAAGATTGGCACAAGAAAGACAAGTACACATGTCAGTCAATGGAGATTTATACTTTGTGGAATTGGCTAAGGAGGATGAGGAAGAAAATAGTAACAACAATCAGCCGCTTACCATAGCAAAGGAGAGTGAGATGGAATTAGCAAGATGCATAAGGGATAGCCTGAAGCTTAAAAGAAAAAGGGAGGATGAGGATGCTGCACATGTAATGGAAGTGGAAGAGGGTGAAGAGGGGCTGAATCAAAACATCAAGGCAAGAAAAAAAGGCAAGGCAGAATTAGAGGAGCAAGATTCAGGAATGTTGGAACGAGAAAGGCAAACCAGATAAGCTGTCATGGAAGAGTTTATGGCTGAGGAGGCGGGCCTTAACATGCCTCCAACCCAGCCATGAGTATAATAAGTTGGAATTGTCATGGGTTGGCGGCTCCCGCGGCAATTTCGGAGCTCCAAAACTTATGTAAACAGATAAAGCCAGCCATAGTATTTGTAATAGAAACTAGAGCAAAAGAAAAAACTGTCATGAAAATTAGGAAAAGGCTACATTTTGAGGAAGCTTTTTGCATTGAACCCCGGGGATTGTCCGGTGGTCTTTGCTTATTTTGGAATGCAATATATAATGTTAATGTTTATTTTTGGTGTGACAATTACATTAAAGCCCGTATTGAAGACAAAAAAGGAAATATATGGTATTGTAATTTTGTCTATGGAAATCCTATTTTTAGGAGAAGAAAGGAGTTGTGGAAGGATATCACATCAAGTAATAATCATAGAGACATGTCCCAACTGTTCATAGGAGACTTTAATGATGTATTAGCACAAGAGGAGAATGTGGGACTACACCCGAAGCCACAGAATCAGGTAAGGGAGTTTAGATATTTTGTTGATGCTAATGCTTTAATGGATATAGAGTTGAAAGGAGGTAGATTTACTTGGTTTAACAACCCGAGGAACGGAGTGATTACGAGGAAGAGAATAGATAGAGCGCTAGCCAATTGGGTTTGGAGAAGTATGTTTCAACATGCCACCTTGACATTCATGCCAGCCATAAGTTCAGACCATTGCCCAATCATTCTAAATTTAGAGCCGAAAAACAAATCAGGGAAGAGCTTTAAATTTGAATCGTATTGGGTCGATCACGAAGACTGTGAGAAAGTAGTTACCAAAAGCTGGAACAAGGAGAAATCAAATGGAGATAACTGGAGTAAGATGATGGAAAAGATTAAAAACTACAAAGAAGAACTCAAAGACATGGAGCAAGATGACCTTCAAAAGAGCAGATAGGGAAATTCAAAGAATGAAAGAGGAACTTAGAGGACTACAAGCATCAGAAATTTCAGAAGAGCAACAGAAAAGGATCCTAGAGTTAAAAGAAGGGATAGCAAAACTATGGAAGCAAGAGGAAAAATACTGGGGGCAACAATCTAGAATAAAGTGGCTAAGGTGGGGCGATAAGAATACGGCATTTTTTCATGCGACTGATATTCAGAGAAGAGACAGAAACTGTATAGAAAAATTAAAAGATAGTACGGGACAATGGCTGAATGGAAAATGGAAAATAATGGAACACATTGAGAGCCATTTTCAGAGCCTTTTCAGTTCAACAAAAAGGCAGGATTTCGAAAAAACCATCAATAAGATTCCAAGAGTGGTAACTGAAGAAATGAATGATGAGCTATTAAAAGAAGTTACAGAGGAGGAGATAAGAAAGGCAGTCTTTGGCATGGGAGGTCTTAAGGCACCTGGGCCTGATGGTTTGAGTGGATTGTTTTATCAGAAATATTGGGAGGTCATTAAGAATGACGTGTGCGTGATAGTGAAGGATTTTTTCAATAATGGGTACATGCCTGAAGAGGTGAGCGAGACAACAGTGGTCCTAATTCCTAAGATCAAGAACCTAGAGAACCTCAACCAGCTGCGACCCATTAGCTGTTGCAATTTTATCTATAAAATCCTAGCAAAAGTTCTAGTACAGAGAATAAAGAAGATGATAGAAAAAGTTATATCGCCAACTCAAAGTGCGTTTGTGGGGGTAGATTCATACAAGACAATATCATTATAGTACAAGAGGCTTATTATAGCCTTAACAGAAAAGAAAAAAAAACAGTTCCAAAAATTTAGCAATTAAGCTAGACATGAATAAGGCTTACGATAGGCTTGAATGGGACTTCCTAGAAAAGATCCTCACAGCTTTCGGTTTTCAAGCCAGGTGGGTGAAGTTGATGATGGCATGTGTTACAAGTATTATCTATAGATTCAAAATTAATGGAGAGCTATCAAGAAAAATCAAGCCATATAGAGGACTTCGACAGGGAGATCCCTTATCACCGTATTTATTTATAATGGCAGCAGAGGTGTTAACAGTCCTAATGAGTGAGGCACAAAGAGAAGGCAGGATCTCAGGATTCAAAATAGCATCAACAGCACCCACCATCTCTCATCTACTTTTTGCAGATGACTGCATCATTTTGTTAGAAGCAAAGGAGGAGGAGATTTTTCAGATCATTACAGTTTTGAATGAATACATTGAAGCTTCGGGTCAAAAAATCAATCTAGACAAATCAGGAATCACTTTTGGATATCAAGTGCCTTTACAGACTAGAGTGAACATCGAGGAGATTCTCAGCATGGCGTCATGGGATACTCCAGAGAAGTATTTGGGGCTGCCAGCCAACTAGGAAAGGTCCCAAAATAGAGCTTTAGCATGGATCAAGGAGAAGGTCATAAACAAGCTTGAAGGTTGGAAAGAAAATCTGTTAAGTCAAGCAGGGAAAGAAACTTTAATAAAAGCAGTTGTGCAAGCAATACCGTCTTATGCGATGAATGTGATTATATTTTCAAAAGGCTTTTGTAGAAGGTTAAGCTCAAGGGTGGCGAGATTTTGGTGGGCTTCATCAGGAAAAGAGCGAGGCATACACTGGAAGAGCTGGAAATTTATAACAGCAAGTAAAAGGGACAGGGGGCTGGGTTTTAAAGATGTAGAAATTCAAAACCTAGCTTATTTGGCTAAGCAAGCTTGGAGAATCATAAAAGATCCGAATGCAACATGGGTGCAAATCCTAAGGCCGTTTATTTGCCGAGAGAGAACTTTTGGGAAGCGAAGGCTTCAAGAAATGCTTTGTGGGTATAGAAAAGTATTTTACAAGGTAGGGAGCTGCTCCGAAAACAGGAAAAGTGGTGTATAGGAGATGACACTCATGTTAGCATAAGGAAGGACAATTGGATAGCGGGGAGAAAAAAAAGAACTTAATTTGGGGATAGCAGACGACAGGAAAGTAAAGGAGCTACTCAATGAAAGTGACGAGTGGGACAAAATCAAAATTTACTCAATATTTTCACAAGAGATAGCAGATAGCATAATGAAAACACCAATAAGCACAATAAAAAGGCATGACACTCTATATTAGCTTTGGAGAGAAGATGGTACGTATACAATCAAAACTGGTTATCAAGCAGCAAGATTAGAAGTGCAGGAAAAAACTCAAAATGGCCCTTCAACAAGCACTGATAGAAAGGGACTATGGAATGAGATTTGGAATATGAAAGTTCCTCCAAAAATCAGAACATTCTTATGGAAAGCAGCTCAAGATATCCTACCCGTAAATACTAACTTATATAAGAAGAGATTGATAGCTAGTCCTATTTGCCAAGTGTGTAACACGGAAACTGAAACTATAGAGCATGCCCTGCTTCTCTGCGAATGGACGCGAGCCACCTGGTTTGGGGCTGAATGTCAATGCACACCCATAGTAGATTCAGTAAAATTGTTTGGGGACTGGTTGATGGAATATATAGAAAAAATAAAAAAATAGGGAGGAGATCGTCAAGAGATGAGAATAAGTAGAATCGGATTTCTAGCTTGGGAGGTGTGGAAGACAAGAAATCAGAAAATATTTCAGCAACAGAGTATTCAACCAGAATGAACAATTAAAAGAGCTAAACTGATAGAGAATCTATTTTGGAACTCAACAGACCAGCAATTTGTAGAAAAGAAGAGCGAGAAAAATAGAACAGCACACTTGATCAGATGGAGGCCTCCACCGGAAGATTGGTTAAAGGCTAATGTGGATGCTGCTTTCAGGAAGGAGGATGGAAAAAGGAGCAATATATGTGGTCATTAGGAACAATAATGGAAAAATTGTGTTGGGCTTATCTGGAAAAATTAGCACACATTCAAGTATAACAGCTGAAGCTATAGCTATTAGGCAAGCCCTTATTATTATTGAAAATTTGGATTTGGGAAAACCATTAATTGAATCAGACAGTTTAAAACTAATCCAAACCATAAAATCAAATACTTCCATTGGAGAAACTGAAGCAATATTACAGGATATTAGAGAGCTAATAAAAAGATTACCAAATTGTGGTCTAACTTGGACACCCAGAGAAAAAAATCTGCTTGCTCACACAGTTGCTAAAATGGCAGCATCAGATTGCCTTCGTCAGAACTGGAATATGCAACCACCACTGGAGATGCGGCGTATTATCAACAATTGGAAAAAGAAAATCAATAAAAAAGTTAGGAACATAATAATTCAGAAAGTTCAACAACTGAGAACAACAGTAATTACTACATGCTGTTCAGAAAATTCAGAAAACTCAGAAAACTCAACATAAAACAAAGTTAATATCAAGATCTGGGATTTAAAGAGAACCAACAGGAGTAAATTCGACTTGAGAAAGCACAAGGCTTCCACGATCTTATTTAAAGAAATTGAAGATGAAGAAACGGCGAAAGTGAATTTTCAGCGACAACAACAATTTGTAATGAAACAAGACATGCAATCAAATTGATATAACAAACCTTATTTTAAAGGGAGCGGGCTCGGTACAGAAAAGGAGTTTCGGAGCAAATAGGCTGCAAATAGGAAAGTACTGTATCATCAAAATTACAAATTCAGAGAGGAAGCGGAAGCTTCCATGTTTGTGCACCCTCGGCATCGAAGCTTCATTCAGAGCGCAGACAGCAGAGGAGACCAACCAAAAGTACCAGTCACAATTCATATCAATATGGGTTCGGGAGAGAACAACAGCGTTCCAACGGCTTCAACATTCTAATTGCTTGAAGGAATGAGTATACCTGTGGTGGTTAATTAGAGCACAAAGTAACGAAAGGATAGGAAGATTCAAAATTGAATGAATTAGGAAATTAGGTTGAGCTGTGATTGGTTGGGTAGCTTGGGCCTTAATGGCCAATATCCAAAAAAAAAAAAAAAAAGAGAGAGAGAAGCAAGCAGAAAAAGCCAAAAGCTCTTAAAACCAAAAGGCAAGGGCAAATAAAAAGGATCCCAAGGCTTTGAGCATCAGTG
>NC_029790.2:11071970-11073348 GCF_000816755.2 Arachis ipaensis | reverse complement strand
GAGCACATAATTTATATTTATCTCTAAAATTTTTTTGTATGTTTCATGCATGACAAATAAAATTAAAATATTTTATTTATTTCAAATTTATACTTGATTCAATGAATAATTGGATACAACGTGGTTCAGAAAAGTATGAAAACAACCACCAAAAGAGAAGAAATATAAAGAAATTATAGAGAACTCCTATTTGAGAACTCTTCTACTGAAGTTATTTCAATAGAAACAATTTGCTGTGGGCTTGCGGTGAAGTCTCGATCTTCAAACATCTTTATTTATTTTAGTAAGTTTTTTATTGTTCATATCCTGGCCTAATATCATAGTCTAGACTTAAGTAAGTTAAAAAGGTCCAATCCAAAAGTTGGTTTTAACATCTAACCGACTTCTCATAAAAGAGGTCGGGTTCGACACGAGCCTCTCTCTAAGGAGGTCGGGTTCGAGATGAGGTGGCAGATAACACTTATTCAAATAAGTAACTGCCCTATAAAATCTCTCATCCACTTACAGAAGCAGTATCTCAACAGTCATAAGATAAATGGACGATTATCCACCTTCAGAAGTGGAACTACTTCAACGTGGTTATTCGATCACCATTATAAATACACTGACACCCTTCATGTATCTCTAAATTCCAATACTCTGTTAAACCTACCTACCTCATTTGCTAACTTAGGCATCAGAGTGTTTTTGTAGGTACCACCCCACCCCCATTCTCCAAACACGCAATTTGGACGGAGGCTCCCAGACGCACACCAAATTAGAGATCCTCTTCTATTGACATTTGGGCCTATCCTCCAAGTCCACTCTACTTACTTGCCTTACAAATTTATCCTACAGTGATTGCTATGTTACTTAAAAGTATTTGTTTAACTTACTAAAAAAAATTAAAAATTAATAGGGTAAAGTATATTTTTTGTCCCTGAAGTTTGGTAAAAGTTTCAAAAATACTCCTAAGTTTTATTTTGTTTCAATTTTGTCTCAAAAGTTTTCGATTTGCATCAAGTATACCCTCGACGGCTAAATTTTCAAAAAATTTAAGACTAATTTAACAATAATGCATAGAAATTGTGCTTGATTTGCTTGTATTGAGGGTTGTTCTTATGAAATTGTTATTGAATTGGTCTTAAATTTTTTAAAAAGTTAGCCGTCAGGGGTATATTTGATGCAAATCGAAAACTTTTGGAATAAAATTGAAACAAAATAAAACTTAGAGGTATTTTTGAAACTTTTGTCAAACTTTAGGGACAAAAAATATATTTTACCCAAATTAATATTAATTTTAAAAATAATTAATTATAAAATATTCAAAATTTATCATAAAAAAATAAATTAAATAAAAATTAAATTCCAAATTATAAATACCATAAAATTTATCATT
>NC_029790.2:11069952-11071937 GCF_000816755.2 Arachis ipaensis | reverse complement strand
ATAAATATAACTATTTTTTATATTAATTACATAAATAATTATTTAAAATAAAAACAGATATAATTGACGATGGTGTAAAGTAAAATATTGTACCTTGTGAGTGCTTAAAAATAAGCTCTATTTTTAATGCAATTCTGTTTTGTGTTACGGGGTCGAATTGAACAAGTATGTATCTCCAACATTATTAACGTGAGAGTGCTTTCGCGATTATTTATCGAAAATTAATTTATTTATAAATAAAAGTGATAGTGATATATATAGAGATAAGTTTTAAAGTGCCCCTGAACTTGCACTCGAGTTTTATAGTAGTCTCTAAACTTAAAAGTTATCCATATTCATCTTTAAAGTTGCATTTCGGGACTCAAATTCGTCCTTCCGACATATTCCATCCACCTGGCACCATCGAAAAGCTGATCTGGACTCCTCCGTGACACGCTGGCCAGGTAACGGCTAGCTGACGTCGATTAGTAAATTTTTATGGTGCAATTTGGTCTCTAAATCAAAATTAAAAATTTTAATCCCCAAATTTAATCATCATTTTCTTCTCTACAGTAATCCCTCTTTTCTTTACAGACATAGATCTTCATATCCCAAATTCACAAGATTTTTCTTTTTGTTTATTTTTAGTTGAAGTATCTTATAACAATAACAACAACTAGAGTCTTCTTAACAATCATTATTTGAACAAATTTAACCGCTTTTATCCTTTTTTTCTGTAAGAAAGATAGTGAGATTATAACGTAAAAAAAAGTTATGTGATATATAATTAAAGAAATAATGCAAAGTTTAGTTTTTAAAATTGTGAACATTCATAAAAATTTGTTGACTTTTGAAAATGATTAAATTGATTCCTAAATTCATAAATTGTGAATCTCAACTCATTTCTAATACTAATATAAAATGTTAAAATGTCAGCATGACATTTACAAACAAAAAGATGATATGATTAATATTTTAATATGATCAAATTAGTATCTTAAATTAGTTAATTATATTTATTTTGCTTAATTAATTTTTTATTAATTAGAGACTAAAATAATAAATATTAAATTAGGTAAATTTTTGCTATTTTTTTGTTTCTCTAATATTATTCTTAATTAATTTAAAATATCTATTTAATTATAAGAAAATCTTAGACACGTCATTTTAATGGAGATGTCATACGATTTGAAATGCCATAATATAACACTTTATATTAATACTATGTGAATGACAGTTAAATTAGGATGATGCATGGTTATTTTGGAACAGGATTCGAAAGAAAATGTAATGTAGTATATAATAATAACGATGTAATTTTTTAATTCCGTAAATACAAGAGATAGATTTTTGTAAAACATTTTAATTAAACTAGAGTTAAATGAGTGCATAAAATGTTAAATACAAAGACATAGTATATGACTTTTAATTAACAAAACATATGCGTGCTTTCAATAAAGTTATAATTTGTAGTCTCTTTCACATCCATATGGAGAAGAGAAGAGAAGAAAAGAAAAGAGAGGGTTACTACTATAGAGAAGAGAATAATAATTAAATTTGGGGATTAAAATTTTTAATTTTAATTTAGGGACCAAATTGCACCATAAAAGTTTACTAATACACGTCAGCTAGCTGTTACCTAGCCAGCGTGTCACGAAAGAGTCCAGATCAGCTTTCCGATAGTGCCAGATGGACGGAATGTGCCGGAAGGACGAATCTGAGTCCCGGAGTGCAACTTCAGGGACGAATATGAGTAACTATTAAGTTCAGGGACTACTATGAAGTTCGAGTGCAACTTCAGGACCACTTTGAGGTTTATCTCGATATATATATATATATGGAAAAGTCTAGTGAGTCAGCAACTTTATTAAATTCTGACCAGTATGTAACCAGCAAAAAAAAAGTGAGTAATCTCACACCATTAAAATCATCATTAATGACTACTTAATAGCTACAAATCATAAAAGTTACTAAGTATATATATATATATATATATATGTGTGTGT
>NC_029790.2:11063662-11069149 GCF_000816755.2 Arachis ipaensis | reverse complement strand
TAAAATAATTATTAAGATAATGACTAAATATTATTAAATTATTATTCAATTGTTTGTGTGATTTGTTCTATTTAGTATATATGCAGAAATATAATTGAATTTGGCCCAATAAAAAATAAAACAAGTCCAAATGACATCTAGCCTACACACGTAACCATAATCCAAGACTTATTTACTACCATCACAAATATTTTCTATAAAAAATGCAAGCATAAAGAAAGAAAGAAAGGGAGTCCATATTCATAGTCAAGCCCAAACAGTAATCCATTTTCAAACTCATTTTTTAAAGTACAAACTAATGAATTCAATTCCATTTCGTTTGAACCAATTTACTTTATACTACCAAAAACCAAAACTCTCTCTTCTCTCTTTTTTCTTTTTTTTTTTCACATCACATCATGTGAACTCTCTGAATCAAGAAGAAAGAAAAAGAAAATTATGTAGTTAGGGCAAAATCAAAGATAAAAAAAGTTTTTAATTTTAAGTAAGAGAAGGTCAAGGAAATTAGGGTAAAAGACAATATCTCATCCAAGAACAAATCACAGAAAGGAGGTTTCAATTCGTGCTTCATTGAATTTTAGACAAAAAAATCATCTCTTTGCATACATAAAAGTAAAAAGTTGTAAATGTTGAAGATGAAGGCGCTCTGCTGTGAATCAACGCTCAAGAATTTGACTTGGAGCCAAAGCAAAAATACACGATTCAGTTGAAAGAGAATATTGAAGATACAGTTACATGTTTGATTTGGTCAGTGCTTCTACATTTTCTCTCCTCTGTCATGCCGCTGCTACTATTATTTTTGGAGAAGAAGACCAACAAGTGCCGAAACAAGTTTCAAGTCTAGGAAGCTTCACTCTTCTATTAAAAGGGGTGAATAGTCAATGATTGAAAAAAAAAGAGAGAGCACTACGTTTGGGTTTCCATAGCTCAGTGGACTATTTATTCTTCTCTTTTATGGGTTTCATTGAGTATCTCTTTTTCTCAATTTAGCCTTTCTGTATTTCAATGGTACGGTAAAAGGTAAAATGGTGAGATTTGTAAGAAAATGCCATTGAATGGAAAAAGACAAAGAGTTAGACTTGGAGAAAAAGTCATAGTTATTTCAGAAATTTTTTGTAAGTCTTTTTATTTTGTTGTCATGATCTTGAGAAAATTTTCTTACAAGTTAAGTTAACACTTTGCTGTTGAAAAGTTAGGGAGAATTCCTAGTCAAGCTTAGTTTGGGTTAGAAACTGAATTTGTCCCATATAGGATTGATTAGAATTCTAGGGAGAATTGGTGAATGTAATTCTGTTAAAAAATAGTGAAATTTCATCACTGTTGTTATAGAGACTGGATGTAAGTTACATTGCACTGAGTAGCTGAACTATAATATATCTGTGTGTCATTATCTTTTCTCTTCTCTGTTTCTAGTTCTGCATTATAAGAGACAAAATTGAAGCATCTTCTGATTCTACTATTCAGCAATACTTTTTCATTACACCACTTGCACGCAATTCTGTTTTGACTCCTACTGTGTCAAGAGACAAAATTATAGTCTCTCCTATTTTCAGCTCATTATATCTCAACTAAACTCAACATTAAAAGTAAAAGAAAAATGAGGTCAAGATTCAACCCCCCTTCTCTTAGCTATTGATAACCATCATTATAAAATATTTAATTTATTATTTTTAACCAACAATTAGTCATCAATATTTAAAAAGGGTAAAGTATTAAATTGCTCTCCTATGTTTGCACGTAATTCTGTTTTGGTTCTTAAGGTTTAAAGTATCCTATTTGAATCCAAAAAAATTTTATTTAGCATCAATTTAGTCCCACAGTGAAGTCAAAGTTAAATAATTAACGGAATGTCTTATATAACAATAGTACAAGAACAAAATCCATAATTTGGAGAACAAGTACAAGCTCTAGAGGCACAAAATTAACCGTTGATGCATCAATACATTTGTTTATCATTCTCTTTGGTTCTATAGAAAATATTTTATCTATATTATAAAAAAATAATAAAAAAATGTATTGATGCATCCACAGTTGATTTTGTGTCTCTGGAGCTTGTACTTGTTCTCCAGATTATCGATTTTGTTCTTATACTATTGTTATGTAGGACATTTCGTTAATTATTTAACTTTGACCTCACTGGGACTAAATTGATGCTAAATAAAACTTTTTTGAATTCAAATAGGCCACTTTAAACTTTAAGGACTAAAACAGAACTATACCCAAACATAAAAGGACCAATTTAATACTTTACCTCATTTTTTGGCTAACATTTTTCATTTTAAAAAGGTTTTGTGGTTTTATATTTATTTAATTAAATGTTTTAGTTAGTCAAAATTTTATTTAAGTTCATCTCATCTATTAATCTAATACATTGTATATTATTACAATTGAGTATAGATTTAAACCCAATTCTCTAAGATATTTGAGTTAAAAAGACCAAAAATATCAATCGAGTAACTAATACTACATGTAAGAAAATTACTAAGTTTTTTTCCAAAAATTTTGGAGGGCTATGACCCCAAAAGAAAGATTCGCCGATGTTTACGAGAGTAGTTAAATTAAATAAACGGCTTCTTTGGTTATTTTCAAGAAAAAGACCGATATAAATGATACTAAAATCCATGATGGTGTTATCTGTTATTATCATTGGATGGTCCACCTTAACCTGTTCATGTTTTGCATTGGCTATGGTTGCGGGACATGGCCAAAGCATAAACCATGTGAGCTCTAACAACTAATTATAATAAGGTGTAACGAGAATAAATGAATAATAATTGATGAATAAATCAATTTTATTAATTTGAAAATAATAATTGATAACTATTAGAACATTTTGACATGAATGAATACATTACTAATTAGGATTGAGGTCTAATACAAGTAAACAAAATTATTGACCCTGACTAGCAAGTACTATCTTTCAATTCATTCGGTTGTCCAAACTCCAAACAAGTATAGAGACCACACCAAGTCCCACTCTTGGTTGTTACATACAACAAAATAAAGCACGGAAAATAATAATTAATTAACACGTCACTAAAAAAGGGATATTGACAGTGATACACTGAGAATAAAACAAAAGAGAAAAAAAAAGAAGAAAAAAGAATCACTTTTTAATTAACCCATCAAAGATCAAACGGCTACAGAAAAACAGGAATATCTGAACTGAAACACGCGGAATGCACTTGAGAACTATACTGTTCATTGGCCACCTGTCAAAACATGAATTCATCTTCATAAGGTAAGTAAAATGTCCTACCTTGTAAGCAACTTCTTGTTAAAGGAACTTAATTATATATATTATTGACAAAATAGAAAGCAAAGTTGGTTACAAGTGGCCCAAGAGTCACCTAATCAACATTATTTAGCATCAAATTAGTGGGAGTTTATTGGACCTACATGTCCCTTTCCCATTTCTACTTTTTATCAGAATCATATTCTAGTGACTGACGTTATTCTAATAGCTTTTGCCTTGAATTATTTCTAAGCTACAATTTTATGTTATAGACAGGCTTAGCATATGACAAGATAAATCCCTATACATATAATTAATTTGTGTTAAAAAAATTGAAAAAAAAAAAAAGGAAAAGAAATTATTACGTACCAAAGATGATGATCACTTGGTGATAGCATAGACAGCATAAATAATTCCAGGGAGATATCCAAAAAGGGTGAGTACCAAACAGATCCAGAACTCTACCTGCACAAGTAATTAACAAGAGACTTAATTAAAGTAATGATTAAGAAGAGAGAAAGTGATAAAAAGGAAGGTAATTAAGAAAACGTACATGGCAGCCATACTTGAGGAAGACCCCAAGAGGAGGAAGGATGATGGCGAGGAGGATGTCTATGCAGGTGGCTGTGCCTTCCGCCATTTTTGATTAAACTTAAGTTACAATAACTGCTTCTGCTGCTTGTATTTGAGAAGATTTCGTATTTGATAGTGCTATCTGTGAATGTGGAGGTTCCATATTTATAGCACGAAGCAGGCAACGAATTAATTCAAGTCCGTTATCATGCACGTGGCACCTTTACTTTCGCAAATGCATATTTTAACAATAAATTATTATATTATTTTACTACAAATTATATTTTCTAAGGATATTTTTTTTTTCAATAAATTTTTAAATAAATATTTATATGATCAAGTGTATATAAATTAATATTTAATAATTAATTATATTGAGATTTGTTAATAATTTTAATATTTTATTTTATTTAATAATTATTATTATGATTCTTTAATAATCAATAATTATTGTCATTGTTATAGTAATCTATAACAGACTGTATTATGATGCTAAACATGTTATTTTTTTTAACTACTTAAAAAAAAATATTATGTAATCAATTATATGTAAATTAATATTTAATAATTAATTATATTGAGATTTGTTAATAATTTTAATATTTTATTTTATTTTTTTAGTAATTATTATTGTTCTTTCTTATATTTTTGTAAAATAATAATTATAATATTTATTTTATATTCTTTTAAAAATTAATACAATTCTTTTTTATATTTATGTGAATATTATATATAGTATTTTATTTTACCATTTATAATTTAAAAAGTCCTATAAATGCACGAATCTAATGATTTTAATTAATTGTGTAATGTTTTTTTATAAGTGTATTAAAATTAAACTTATTTAATTAAGCATCTTCTTTTGTAAAGTTTTTCAATTTATTAAATTCCATGACTTAATTTGAGTTGTATTAGATTCGTAAAGCTTGAATCTTTTTCAAAGTTAGTTTACTTGGTTTTGAGATCCAACAAAATAGTACATAAATAAGGATTAAAAGTTTCCTAGCAAATCCTAAATCTTTAGTAAAATAATTGGTTAAATATTTGAACCAATTTACGAATTTTTATGAAAATGGCAAAAAAAGAGCCCCCTTATTATTGTTATCTTTATTAACTTTTTGTGTTTGTCTTGTTGATGCTTCAATAGGTAACCTATTGAGTTGAACGGAAAATAGGTTTTCTTAATTTTTTTTAATAATTAAAGGAGTAAAATGTAATTTTTTATTATTAATTATTATACATAAAATAAAAAAAATATAAAAAAAAATATATTAAAAATTTATAGATCATACTTTATTCTCTTAATTTTTTTCAATAATTGAGAGAATCCATTTGTACTTTGAACCTAGCATTAAAGTAGGACAAATTTCATCTTAGGAGAGAAAACTTGTAAACAAAATAATGAAAGGCTAGCTTTTGTATTTTGTAATGGATTCTTGAAATGATAGAAACGGTGCAACAGCTAAGACGTGGCTCGTACGATTAAGACCGATCCAAATACAACAAAACAAAAAACAGAATAACACGGATCTCGTGTTTATTTTTAACGATATCTCTATCTCCGGCGTTAAGATACATAGATATTGGTAACATCTCATTTCTATCTACAAAACTTTGCAAGATTTCAATTTATTTAAGGAGTTTATATTTATCTTCTCGGCCAATTAAATGTGTTCAGC
>NC_029790.2:11057351-11063337 GCF_000816755.2 Arachis ipaensis | reverse complement strand
TTTTTTTTATAAAAAATTTATTATTTTTAATTATTAATTAAATTTTTTAATATAATTTTTTAATTTAATAACATATTTTATTTTATATTTTTAAATATTAATAACTAAAAATAATAAATTTTGAGAATTGTTTTAATATTTTTAATTTTTGAAAAAAGCGAAAGAGATAAATAGGGAGAACGCGCAAGGCTTTTTGGTCGGCCGGCATTAAAGGAAGGAAGAAAGGAAGGAAGGAAGTAACTGGAGTCGAGAATGGAGGAATTGGTTTAACCTGACCCCATCACGTCATTCACGTGTGGGTGGCTGGGCTGGCTGCCACTGCCTCCTTCCATGTGCATGCATATATTGACATATGGAATTTATTCTCTCGTATTATTACTCGGCATGGTGCGATGTGCACAAGTATAAATTAAAGTCTTCCTAAGAAAGCAATGATCTGGGAGAAAGCGAATGAACTTAACTAATTAGCTTCCCACCTCCTCCACATGCACCCAGCCAGCCACCCCCGGCCGACACGTTCACTTCACATGATGCCATGCTGTTTAAACTTTAAACCACCTTAATCCCCCTTTCATTCTTTGCTTCTGCTTTACGATCATTAATTAATTAATTAATTAATTAACAAAGGGGTAGCCACTTCTCTACTTGGGCCTTGGCGAGGCCCAAATCATAAGGCCTGGCCCAACAACAAAACAAAGCAAATTAGTTGGTTAGTGGTTCTTCTAAGTTACTAGCCTTATGAAATGAAACTTGGGTTTCTACTAAGACAGTATGTTATTAGCAGAAGAAGCAAATTTGCAGTGCAATTCCATGAATATCATCACTCACCGGATCAGCTCAATTCCGTCATCAACAATGCTTCCCAATTCAAGAACCTCAAACACGCCACGCAAATCCACACCCAAATCATCACAGCCAACTACGCCTCCCACCCTATACTCTTCAACAACCTCCTCCTCCTGTACGCCAAATGCGGTTCCATCCATCACTCCCTCCTCTTCTTTACCTCAACCCCACGCGCCTCCATCAACGTCGTCACTTTCACCACCCTCATCACCTACCTCTCGCGCTTCAACAACCCATTCCTTGCCATCTCCTACTTCAACCGCATGAGATGCACCGGCATTTATCCCAACAATTACACATTCTCTGCCGTCTTGCCCGCTTGCGCCCACACAAACCTTGTTACCCACGGTCAACAACTGCATGCTTTGGTTTATAAACATGGATTTGACACTGATACCTTTGTGGCTAGTGCCTTGCTTGACATGTACGCTAAGTGTGGCTCTATGTCTTTGGCACAGAAGGTGTTCGATGAAATGCCCCATAGAAACCTTGTCTCTTGGAACTCTTTGATTGTTGGGTTTTTGAAAAATAACTTGTATAATCGTGCTATTGGGATTTTTAGGGAGGTTGTCCGCCAGGCCTCGCTTCCTCCTGATCAGGTTAGCTTTTCGGGTGTGTTCGCTGCTTGTGCTGCTGTGGTTGACATGGATTTCGGCAAGCAGCTGCATGGGAATGGTTTGAAGCGTGGTTTACTTGTGTTGGTTTATGTGAAGAACTCGTTGATGGACATGTACAATAAATGCAGGTTGTTTGATGATGCGGCCAAGTTGTTCCATGCTGATGGAGAGAGAGATGTTGTTACCTGGAACGTAATGATCATGGGATGTGTACACAGTGAACACTTTGAGGAAGCTTGCAGCTATTTCAGGGCCATGAAGAGGGAAGGCATCTTGCCAGATGAAGCTTCGTATTCCTCTGTTCTTCATGCTTGTGCCAGCATTGCTGCTTTAACTCAAGGAACCTTGATCCACAACCAGATATTAAAGCTTGGGCATGTAAAAAATGCATGTGTATCGAGCTCACTGGTAATGATGTATGGCAAATGTGGGAACTTGTTTGATGCTTATCGGGTATTTGAAGAAACTGAGCATCGCAATGTGGTTTGTTGGACAGCTATGATAGCGGTTTGCCACCAACATGGCTGCGCAAATGAAGCAATTGGGTTATTTGAGGACATGCTCAAAGAGGGAATTGTGCCGGAGCACATCACTTTTGTTTCTGTGCTGTCAGCTTGCAGCCATACTGGACAGGTTGAAGATGGATTTAGGTACTTCAATTCCATGACTAACGTCCATAATATAGAACCTGGGCTTGAACATTATGCTTGCATGGTTGATCTGCTTGGTCGTGTTGGGAGGTTGGATGAAGCATGGAAGTTCATTGAATCAATGCCAATCAAGCCTGACTCATCAACTTGGGGGGCTTTGCTTGGAGCATGCGGAAAGTACGGCAATCTTGAAATGGGCAGGGAGGTTGCGGACAAGCTATTCGAGTTGGAACCAGATAATCCAGGAAACTATGTGCTTCTTTCTAATATCTATTTACGACATGGGATGTTGGAAAAAGCTAATGAGGTCAGGCAATTGATGGGGATCAAGGGGGTAAGGAAAGAGATTGGATGTAGCTGGATTGATGTTAAGAACAAGACCTTTACATTCACTGTGAATGATAGGTCACATTCAAGGACCGATGAGATCTATGAAATGTTACAGAAGCTAAAGGAATTGGTAAAGAAGAGAGGATATGCTGCTGAGACACAGTTTGCAACCAACAGTGCAGAAGGGTCTGAAGAGCAGAGTTTGTGGTATCACAGTGAGAAATTAGCTCTTGCATTTGGTCTTCTGGTCCTCCCAGCTGGATCTCCTGTAAGGATAAAGAAGAATTTGAGGACTTGTGGTGATTGTCATACTGTTATGAAGTTTGCTTCGGAGATTTTTCAGAGAGAGATTATCGTAAGAGATATCAATAGGTTTCATCGATTCACTAATGGCTTGTGCTCGTGTAGAGATTATTGGTGACTGAAAGTTGAAACATATGTTAACCATATGAACAGAACTGCTTAATTCAGGGGGATTCCAGTGTGCTCCCTTTTCACTTAGTTTCAAGAATAATACTGAAGTTATAATGATTTCTTTGATGTTTTAAGTTCTTCGCATGTCGTTGACAAGTGACACCGGGAACCAACAGTCATCCTTTTCTGACAGAGATGCATGGCCAATCTTTTTCATGTCTTAATTCAAATGTTTATAATTGTAAGGAAAGCTTCCTTTTAACGTAACGAAATCAACCGAGATGAATTATTTTTAGTTTTTTACGTGATATGTTTTACAACGCTCTCTCCCATTGACCCACCATACACATATTCTAATTTAACTAAATTCGATTGTGGCTATGTTGTTACAGGATTCAGGATTTATAGTTGAAGGGTTATTGTTTCAAGTGCATCTGGAAAGAAATGACAATCAAATATGGAAGTGTCGAAAACATCAGAAACCATTTACACGTACAATGATACAAAATACATGCATAACCATTGACAATTAGTAGAATGCAATTTTCGCAACCAAACGCTGGAGTTTCCTGTCCACTCCCAAAGAAGGAAGAACGACGTGCTTGATTTAAGAGTCTGGTTCTTGGAGAATATGAAATTTTCTTAACCAAAGATGTACTGGTTAGTGCTAGGCACGCCTTGTAAAGATCTTTCATTGGATCAAATTAGGAGTCTTGCAACCTATGGAGAGCCTTACATTTGCTAAGTAACAAATTAAAAACAGCTGGCGCTGCTTGGTAAAGGTACTCATGCAGCATGCTACTTCTTGTATGTTTCTTTCAACTAACCAAATTAACCATGCTTATTATCTTAACCTGCCTTTATGTCAGGTGATCAAGTTGCATTGCTGGACTGCATACATCTAGCATATAAAAAAAATCGTTATAACTGATTTTAATATACACATTAAATTAGAAATTTGTTATTCTTGGTTGGTTTATTTATTTCTTACGTTTGGTGTCACTGCTGATTAACGACCCACCAATACTTTTGACTGTCCTAGTTAGGGATGTTCAAATTTAAACCGATCCAAATTAAATCGCCCATCTAATCCAATCTAAATTGAAAACCGATTAAAACCACACTAATTCGAATTTGATTGAATTCTATTTTTTGCAAACCATTGGATCGGATCGAATTTTGGATTTACTTTTCATAACCGATTCGATCCAATCCAAACAGCACAATATGCTATAATATTATTTTATTATTATATTTACAATTATACTTATAACATGTTCAATTTTTTATACGTTTTCATATTATTCATGTATTATTATTATTTAATAAATATTTTATGTTCGAAATGTTATTTATTTATTTATTTTTAACTAACCTATAATTTTATTTCTATTGTTATGTTATCGTTGGCTTTTTAAGATATTGTTGAAATTTGTTATGTCATTATTGATTATTTAAAATTTGATGTTGAGACTTGTTATATGTATTTAATTCTTTTAATTTATAAAACCGCATATCCAATCCAATCCAAACCGCTTGAAATTGGATCGGATCGGATCGGATTTTTTTAAAAAAACATCATATTCAAACCGCACCGCAAGCAAAGTTAGTGTTGGAATCGATAAATTTTTTACTCAAAACCAATCCAAACCGCACCGCGAAGACCCCTAGTATTAGCGTGACAGCTCAAAAAATATTTTCAGATTTTTCTTCCTATGTTTTTCCTCATGGATCGTTGATAGTATGGCATTGTACTAGGTGTCCTGACCAGCTTCTGTCATTTGTTTTGAATTGAGTTATTTAATATTTATTTGCCTTTGATTGCAATCATCAAAGCGTTATGGGCAGGAAAATATATATAACAACGTGCATACGGGCACTTCGTCATTTTTAAAATGACAGTTTTTTAGCATTTTATTACATAATTGCTACCATGCTGATGTTTCTCTCTTCAGTCTTCAGTAATGCATGTCATTCCTTTTTTTTATATATACTTATGTACAATAATACATATATAATTTTTTATTCGAAAATGTTTGGTAACCAAAGAAAATCAGCCAAAAATAGCCATAACTTACCGTATTTAGCATTCATTAATTGCTGTGATAATTAATTAATGTTAAATAAAGTAAGTTCTAGCTGTTTTTTTTTGTTTACCTAGCATTATCCGTGTATATATATGTGTAAGGAGACAACCGGAATATTTGTTTAGTTGTTTCATAGCACCATAGATTAGAGTGCTGATAAGTGATAACACCTGCTCAGTTCTGTGTTGTTGGCTGCGCATGCAAGGATTTAAGATTTAGTATTTTAAAAATCCGTGGTTGTTACATGGGAATGGCTGTCATGTGCAGAACTGCAAAGAAGCAGACATAAATTGTCTGCAGAAATTGTAAAGCAGTAACTTCGTATTTAAGTCCAATTTATTAGGGTCAAAGACTAGTGTCTAGTAGACTACAATACATTATCAGCTTCTCCTCCTCTTTAATCATTTACCCAACCAATCCATTTATTAACATTATCCTCTATCATGATTCATAAGATTATGACCATTTTTCTTTTCATTTCTTTTACCTCTAATTTGTATCTCTCTTATTGTTGCTTGGATATTCGAGAGAGTTTGGAAAAACAATTTCTTATGTATTTTACTGAGAGGGGTGGCTGGCGGGTTATATTCATATAGTGAGTTAGAATAGATGGGTAATTTCTAGAGGTTGTGTCTTTGCATGGTCTTTTAATATTCCATCAAAGACAGAATATGTGTTCAAATAGTGAGTCAAAATGAGAAAATAGAAGAAATAAAAAGTGAAAGAACAGAATAGAATAAATTTTTTTTGCTTCTCATTATAATCTTACTTTTACATGCCCAAAAGAATATTCCTTTAATTTTTTTAGAAATACTGATTGAAGGGATAAAGAATAAAACTGTCTACCCTCTCTTTGGCGTGCTAAAGTATTTAGTACTTTTACCCTTTACTTGTGGGAGTAATAGAGTTTAGGTATAACTCAAGTATATTCTTAAAAGAAAATGTTATGTAAGTAACTAATAAGTTTTTAATCAGCTGCAATAATTACAATAAAAACTTTAGAAAAAAAAATGGTAAAAAAAAATAAAGATTTTCTTTAATA
>NC_029790.2:11046791-11056885 GCF_000816755.2 Arachis ipaensis | reverse complement strand
TTTTCATATTATTCATGTATTATTATTATTTAATAAATATTTTATGTTCGAAATGTTATTTATTTATTTATTTTTAACTAACCTATAATTTTATTTCTATTGTTATGTTATCGTTGGCTTTTTAAGATATTGTTGAAATTTGTTATGTCATTATTGATTATTTAAAATTTGATGTTGAGACTTGTTATATGTATTTAATTCTTTTAATTTATAAAACCGCATATCCAATCCAATCCAAACCGCTTGAAATTGGATCGGATCGGATCGGATTTTTTTAAAAAAACATCATATTCAAACCGCACCGCAAGCAAAGTTAGTGTTGGAATCGATAAATTTTTTACTCAAAACCAATCCAAACCGCACCGCGAAGACCCCTAGTATTAGCGTGACAGCTCAAAAAATATTTTCAGATTTTTCTTCCTATGTTTTTCCTCATGGATCGTTGATAGTATGGCATTGTACTAGGTGTCCTGACCAGCTTCTGTCATTTGTTTTGAATTGAGTTATTTAATATTTATTTGCCTTTGATTGCAATCATCAAAGCGTTATGGGCAGGAAAATATATATAACAACGTGCATACGGGCACTTCGTCATTTTTAAAATGACAGTTTTTTAGCATTTTATTACATAATTGCTACCATGCTGATGTTTCTCTCTTCAGTCTTCAGTAATGCATGTCATTCCTTTTTTTTATATATACTTATGTACAATAATACATATATAATTTTTTATTCGAAAATGTTTGGTAACCAAAGAAAATCAGCCAAAAATAGCCATAACTTACCGTATTTAGCATTCATTAATTGCTGTGATAATTAATTAATGTTAAATAAAGTAAGTTCTAGCTGTTTTTTTTTGTTTACCTAGCATTATCCGTGTATATATATGTGTAAGGAGACAACCGGAATATTTGTTTAGTTGTTTCATAGCACCATAGATTAGAGTGCTGATAAGTGATAACACCTGCTCAGTTCTGTGTTGTTGGCTGCGCATGCAAGGATTTAAGATTTAGTATTTTAAAAATCCGTGGTTGTTACATGGGAATGGCTGTCATGTGCAGAACTGCAAAGAAGCAGACATAAATTGTCTGCAGAAATTGTAAAGCAGTAACTTCGTATTTAAGTCCAATTTATTAGGGTCAAAGACTAGTGTCTAGTAGACTACAATACATTATCAGCTTCTCCTCCTCTTTAATCATTTACCCAACCAATCCATTTATTAACATTATCCTCTATCATGATTCATAAGATTATGACCATTTTTCTTTTCATTTCTTTTACCTCTAATTTGTATCTCTCTTATTGTTGCTTGGATATTCGAGAGAGTTTGGAAAAACAATTTCTTATGTATTTTACTGAGAGGGGTGGCTGGCGGGTTATATTCATATAGTGAGTTAGAATAGATGGGTAATTTCTAGAGGTTGTGTCTTTGCATGGTCTTTTAATATTCCATCAAAGACAGAATATGTGTTCAAATAGTGAGTCAAAATGAGAAAATAGAAGAAATAAAAAGTGAAAGAACAGAATAGAATAAATTTTTTTTGCTTCTCATTATAATCTTACTTTTACATGCCCAAAAGAATATTCCTTTAATTTTTTTAGAAATACAGGGATAAAGGATAAAGAATAAAACTGTCTACCCTCTCTTTGGCGTGCTAAAGTATTTAGTACTTTTACCCTTTACTTGTGGGAGTAATAGGTATAACTATTCTAACATCTAACATTTTATACTTTTCAAGTGTCCCATTTGCGTAGAGTGTTGTTCTTTTTAGCTGTGTAAGCAATGACATGAAGAATATTATTAGCTATAACAAATTATATCTTATTTTATTCTTTTCACACAAAAACCTCTTCATCATAGAATTATCTAAAATTCTAACATTTTATACTTTTCAAGTGTCCCATTTGCGTAGAGTGTTGTTCTTTTTAGCTGTGTAAGCAATGACATGAAGAATCAAAACAATTATTAGCTGTTGGTTGGATTCAAATTTTGTAAGGAAGAATGTGAAATCTTCAAAATGTGTAGAACTACTTGCGCAGATAAAGCAAGCATTGGCGAGCTAATTGTTCTATGTGCATGCTTATTAATGCAAAGATGAGAAAAAGCCAAGAAGGAATATTGAATTTGATGGCACTAAATGAGAGCTAATAATAACAAAGACTTAAATAGATGAGCATGCAGCACACCTTGAATTGACCTCACAAACATGATGTAGGAATATTATATTTAATTATTTACATGATGATGATGATATTAGCAGAATGTTGTTGTAGTGTATCTATGTTGATGGAAAAACATGTTCTGACATTGTGGGTGTGGAAGTACAAGTGATTTGATGAAAATGAGGAGCCAGAAAAAGAAGAGAAGAGAGTGGCAGAGGGCAGTGGCGCATATATCCATCCATCCGAGTTGGAAAGGAGAGAAATAGAGTCACGTGAATTTCAACCATGCACGTGAAATCCACGCCGAATGATCAGAGTTTCTTTCTTCAACTCAACACCGTCTCCGTCCCTATCTAATCTTTTGGGAACCTTTGCATTTGCATATGCTTCAAGGGTGCCAAGTGCCCTACAAAATGTGGGCCCACATGGGCTTGGGGCTCAGAATGCCTCCAAGTGGACGCTGCCCATCTCTCATGGGCTCCACCCACTCCTCTTGTAGTCTTCATCTACCCCATTTTTATTTGCCGCAAAAACTAGCATCTTTTCCCTTTTTTTTTTTATCTTTTTCTTTTTTGCCCTTTTTCTATTAAGGACGAATTTTAAAAAAAATTATAAATGTATGTAAATGATGGAATTATGCTCTTCTGAAAACTTTTTGAATCACTCTTATTCAGACGTTCATCGACGCCGTCTTAACTTATTGTTTTATGTCAATAAATATCACTTACATAAGTTAACCAACCTTGTAATGATATGATAAAAGAAGTTATTATTATTTTAGTTTCTAATATTTAGACTAAATTTTAGTGAGAAGTGCTACGTAGAAGTCATTTGGATTATAAGTCATATAAGTTGGGAGAAACTTAACAAAAAGTACGCTGATCCATATACGATTTTTATGGCATGCTTTGTGTTCCTCCTTCTTCTCCTACTCTTCTTCTTCTTCCTCCATGAAAACGAGTTTCTTACCAAATTTGATCTCTTTTGTGCATTCTCTCTTTGCTTTTTCATTCGTTATTTTATTTACGTTTATCACTGGTATTCTTGTTTCGTTTTTTTTTTCGATTTTCATTATTTCTGAAATCAAGTTTTGAAATCGTTTTGAAGATAATGAAACTTCAGAAATACACCCAAACGATTACAGAAATACACCTAACTGATTATAGAAATACACCCAAACGGTTATAGGAATTCACTCAAACGATTATAGAAATACACGCAAAGGATTACAGAAATACACCAAAGGATTACAAAAATACACCCAAAGAATTTAAAAAATACACCCAAAATTTGTTGAAGTACATCTTATGCATAATTCAAAACTCTTCCTTTTTCTCCTCCTCATCTTCTGCTGCTTCTTCTTTTTCTTTATTTTCTTATTTTATATTCTCATAATTCTTTTTTGGAGGAAAAATCAAACAAAGAAGAAAAAAATACATAATATTGCAAAATCAAAAGAAGAACGAGGAGAAATACGACGATGAAGATGAAACACTTCAAAAATGAAGAAGAAGAAGGAGAAGAAAAAGAGGAGGCATGGAGAAAGAAAAAGAAAAAGAAATAAATGACTTGTATGACTTGTATGGGAAAACGCTTGTATGTGGAGAATTTCTCAATTTTAATTTGATGTTTTTAAACGTTTTAGTTTAGTTCTAATAAATTTTAAATAAATTTAATATTGTTCTATAATTAAATTTGACACGAATAATTAGCGAATTTGGATCCTCTAAATTTTGAATTCTCATTATAGAGAATAAAGTGTGATTTCTCACCATTTATTTTATAGGTGGGATTAAGAGTAAATATGAAAGAGAAACTATTTAAGGGTAAAAGATCATACTTTACCCTCTAAAATGAAGTTCAAAATTTAGAGAATCTAAATCCATAATTAGCATATTTAAAATTCAATATAATAATCGATTTCCGGTATGTAAATAAAATTAACCAACTAATGATTATTAATATAAAAAATTTTTATTAATTATTCGAATCAAATTTAATAGTAAGGTAATATTGAGTTAGTTTAAAATTTTTTTAAACTAAAATAACGCGTTTAAAAAATTAAGGATCAGATTAAGATTTAACCGAAAGGATGATGATCAAAATAATAATTTATCCAAAGATACTATAAGTCAAACTTAGCTATTCGAGAATTTAGAAAAGAAAAAAAACTAAAAAGATTAAGCTTAATTAAATTTTTTGGATGTAATTTTTTTTAAATCCTGTGTTATATTTATGCACCGAATCGTTTTCTTAAAAATAAAACATATCATAAATATTAGTTGCTCTCCTTTTAAAGGACAAGCAAACATACAAATACTTAAGTTGATATATATCTCATTGACTTATACTTAATTTATTCCCTAATTCAGATCTATATATTAATTATCCCTTCTTGGCAGGCTTCTTTAATTTGTTTAGGTGGTCCTACTTTATCTCATATTTTAAAGTTGAAAGTGTCCGCATAGCTGAAATGGAGTTAAGATGATATATTAGCATGTTTTTTAATACACTGTATTTGAATTTAAATTTTGACAAGACTAAGTGGTAGATAAAAACACTTTAAAAATATTGGGTATGTAAGTGTATAGTATGGATAAATATGTAATATAATGTCCAGAATTAAAATTTGCCTATTAGACAATTATTATTTATTAGTATTATAATATGGTACGCAATTATCAAAACTTTCTCTAACCTTGTAGTATTTGATATTTAATCATGTCCTTAATTTTAAATGATTGTGTTGGGACCTTTTTTTTAACAACAAATCAAAAGCTCATCACAAAAGGGGAAAAAAAAGAGAGGGAATCAGGAAAAAGGACACGAGAGCCTCCATGATTATTGCAAAGCTTGAATTGCTTACAATATATTAATTAACAAGGATTGAGATGCATAAATGTCAATGATTTTATTAATTTGTTAAGCCCCGGTTTTTGAAATTTAAAGCAAATCTTTGTTATTATTATTTAATAAAGGTTATCCGTGCAAAGATGGGCCAACCGTCCATACAGGTTATAATTATGCACACATGATTTTGCTGTGTTACGTTGAATTATAGATAGAGAGATAGATGCACTCACACAAAACAATGAACCCACCACAATTATTAACGCCAAACCTTTACCAAACTAATTACAAAGATAATATATACAAAAGAGTGAACCATGAAATGTAAGCATCATCAACGAAACATGCACTCTCCGATCCTTCTTTCTTTCTTTCTTTCTTTCTTTCAAGTACATTGAGTAGGGACGTAGACGCTTCTCATCCAATTCTGGTCATAGCACTATGCCAAATCTACTCGCCATTTAGGGCAATAACCTAACAAAACAACCACAGAAATTATGAAGAAAGATTCTTGCATGTTCGTTCATGGGGAAAAAGAAAATTTAGTTTTTTTTTTTTTTCTGGACAAACATATTTATTATTATAAAAATGACATCAAAATCAGTCACTAAAATTAGTCACTAATATATTGTATACAAATACATGTGAGGTTTAATTTATTTTCAATATGTATTTGTATTTCAGTATTGTTTGGTAGGTCGGGTACCGAACGGATCGGATAAGTATCCTAGTCAACGAAGGAGAAGTCGTCTGGTCGTACGTCTCCGGATTGGGAGTAGGCGAGGTCCCGAGCTCTTCAAATGTGAAAGGGGGTGTCACCTGCAAAGACACTCCGACGCTCTAGTCAGTCAAGTGTGCAAGCGAAAAAGGGGGAGATTGGCATGTGACGTACCGTGAGGGAAGGGTAGGTCCTTCCCCATATATACCGTGTCAGAGGTAGGCCCTGCAGGGACAGGCCCACCTTCTTCGAGGCTTCCCTTGCACTGTGGCGAAGCTGTCATGGATGCGTGTCCGGGTCGGAATCTGAGCGTCTCACCCCCGACCGTTCGGGTCGGGTATTGCTCCCGTAAACTGCTTGGGTCAGGCCATAACAAGTATATATTTTATACTAGTAGCTAATTTTGGTGACTGATTTTAATGTACACGTAACATAACTCTTATTATTATATTATTCGATCCTCACCCATCTATTATATGATATTAATATTTTTTGTTACCTAAAAAGACACAAATTTTAGTTTTTTAATTATACCGTATTAATAAAGAGTTATATAATAAAAAATAAAGATTTACAGTCAAATCATCTAACTATTCTCAAATAAAAATAACTATACGTAAAATTTTAGCACACTAAAAATGTGAAAAATAAAAGATATGCCCCTGTTAACTTTGGAATTTGGCTTCTCTAACCAAGCATCTAAAACTAGAGAATATTTTTTATTTGGTGAATTATATGGTAAAAACCACACTTTGAATAAAAATAAAATAATAAAAAATAATTATAAAAAGAATTTATTTTCTCTCTCTATACCACTTCAATCTGTATAATAGAATACCCCTTTTCATTTTATCAACTATTTAGATTTAATAGAATTTAAAATTTTAAACACATGTACAAGCTTTTTGGGGTGTAGTTTCTTCAGCAAGAATGAGAAGAGGCTAATCCAAAATTTTGAAGTGAGGAAAGGGCCCGCAGAAAACAGCAAGGAACTTAACTATTAACCAAGCGAGGTTAGTGAGGGGTTAACACTTAACCATGGTTAGAAAGCAACCTGAATCAATTCCATTTCTAATTCTCTCTCCTCTTCTCTTCTCTCCTCTCTGACTCTGAGAGTGTCCCCATTACACTTGCATTTGGTCGTGTTGACGAGTGATGATCACTATTCACTCCTCAATTTTCTTCTCCAACTATTTCGCTTCCTTCTTCCTTTGTTTCTCTCCCAATATTTTGGTTTCCTCTTCTTCTGAGCTCTCACACACTCAAGAACTCCCACTTTGCACCTTCAATCACTCAAATTAGAACTCTTCCTTTGGACTAGAAATTTTTGTTCTTTACACCAAATTTTGTTACTTTTTTGATACCCAGTTGAGGATTTTTACTCGCAGCTTGCTGGGTGCTCTCTGCTCTGAAGCTTCACTTGTTATTGGAGTTTTCAGAACCGGACGCTGATTAGTGTTTAATATACTAGTATAATATATAATAATAATGATAATAAGATCGAATCTTTTTAAATTGGTGACATGGTCCTTACTTTATTTGACAAGTTTTGTGGATGATATAGCCATTAAAAGAATTTGTTTGACTGATCCTCTTCTCTATTATTAATTTTGTATTATATATATAGCTTTTGTTTCCTGATAAGGACTGTGCCCATTAAAAAGAAAGATTATACTTGGGGCAAAAAATTATCACTGTTGTTTCTATTTATCTTTTCATATTTTTATAGTCATAATTAGCGTAGGTTGTTTCTCACAGTGTAGTAGTGGGGCTTGCGTCAAGCTTTCATGTATTATTGTTTGGGTTGTCGAAGGTGGTTCCCAGTTATCATAGTATAGTATTATGTCGGAAGCCACAATCACAATATTATTATTAGTGCCTCAGTTCCTTGGTTCTTAAAACTTAAAAGTCCCTTTTTTTTTACATCACAATCCTTCAATTCATGATGCCTCTGCATGAGTTGTACCGCAAGGCCAAGGAGAAGCTTGATTGTTCTAAAGAGATCAATAGCACAAGTGCACCTGATCATTCAACCGCGTAAGTTCAATTAAGTTATGTTCATGTCTGAATTGCACTTGATTAGATGTTTGTTGTTCACCCTTTTGGTTTGTATTTGTGTTTTATTGAATTGAATGCAGACCAGAGAGTGATTTCTATGAACTTGTTTGGGAAAATGGTCAGATTTCAATGCAGGGTCAGTCAAGTAGTAGAGGTAGAAAGATTCCAACTTGTAAGAGTTTAACATCTCATTGTCCCAAGGGTCTTCAACATAGGGATGTAGTGGGATATGGTAATGGTACAAATAATGTTAATATGATGAGGATGGGGAAGTTTGGGGATTCAGAAAGTGGACTCAATGAGATTAGAATGCCGGCTCCATCTGCTGAAGACGAAGACGTGATACATTGGTTGAATTATGGAATGGATGAATCTTTGCCACATGACTATGGTTCTGATTTCATACATGAACTCTCTGGGGTCACCATGCATGAAATCCCTCCCTTAAATAACCTCTCTTTGTTGGACAAAAGAAGCAATTCCAATCAGGTACTTAGGGACTCTCACAAGAACTATGCGCGCCATGCTTTTGGTTCAGAACAAGGGATCCTTAACAAGGACTTTTCGGTTATGGCTAGAGGAGAGATTGAGATCCCTGGACCCAAACCTAGCACAAGTCAATTTTGCCAACCATCATCATATCAATGTCAAGGATCATTTGCATCTGTTAGGTCCAAAGCATCAGAAATAACCGAGAATAATGGTAGTAACCCTGCTCATCAAGTACCTTGTGGGGAACTGACTCAGATTTTCCCATCTGCTTCAAGTGGTTTTTCTGGGTTAAAGTTGGATAAGCAAGATCAGGTTATGTGCAGCAGTAGTTCCACTATAATGAACTTCTCCCATTTTGCTAGACCTGCTGCTATTGTGAAAGCTAATCTTCAGAACATTGGGTTGTCTTCATCAAGATCAGATGGTATTGAAAACAAAAAGAAAGATGCTTCTGCGACCGCAAGCAATCCTCCTGAATCAACAAAAGCTGGTTTTAGTGGCGAACGTCAGAAACAATCCGCTGTGCATGAGCTGAAGGTTGTAGAGCCTTCTAAGGCTGATTTGAAGCAATTGGAGCCCTCTAAGGCTGATTTGAAGCAATTGGAGCCAAAATCTCTTGAAGTGAATGCCACTGTTTTGAGGCAATCTGATCCTGCTCGAAAAGAAGACGTGTCAAAGATTTATCAAAGTTCCAATCTACTTCTTTGTGAAAGTACCAATAAAGGAGAGGAAGCTGTTGTAAAAAATATGGAGCCTGCAGTAGCCTCTTCATCCGTTTGCTCTGGCAATGGCGCAGAGAGAATTTCGGGCAACCCAAACCAAAGTTTGAAGCGAAAAAGACAAGAAACTGAGGACTCTGAGTGCCACAGTGAAGTTAATGTTCTAGAATTGCACTTCCATACATGTTTACTTATTATCTTACCTATGTTGACAGTTATTCTCTATTAACCAAAAATTAAATTTCTTTTACTTATAGGATGTTGAGGAAGAATCAGTGGATGTTAAAAAGGCAGGTCCAACACGAGGTGTTAAGAGAAGTCGTTCAGCCGAAGTACATAATCTATCTGAAAGGGTGAGTGAAGACCATATGCCAATTGTGTACTGTTGCAAATAAACAACAAATTTTCCATCTGTAGCATATGTTTTGTTGCTTGTGATCTGTGTGATTATCATTGTGATCTTCTACTTATACAGAGGCGAAGAGACAGGATCAATGAGAAGATGCGTGCATTGCAAGATCTCATACCAAACTGCAATAAGGTTTGCTCTTTCATTTTCACTTTTGTTATGCGGACCAGAGAATTTTCATAAGCATAATAGAATATTTATTATCACTAAGAATTTTAACTTGAAGCAAAAATATTATAGAATGACAGCAATAGATGTCAATATTTAAGCTTCACTTTTGTTTGGAAGGTTCAGTTCTCAAATTGAATATCGAGCATGCCCTCTTGCTAAAATTCATAAAAAAAAGAGGCTAAAGTTCAATACCTTGAACATAAACTAATTGTAGTGATCAATGGCTTTTGCTTATCACCGATGCTATCATGTGGTTACCGATATGTAAAATCTCTTCTAGTTTCCTCATAAATGGTTTAGCTGACTTTGTTTGTATCAGGTGGACAAAGCTTCAATGCTGGATGAGGCAATCGAGTATCTCAAAACACTTCAACTCCAAGTTCAAGTACTCTTTCTCAGTTCTCTCCCCTGCAACTCCAGCTTTTCAGATTATACATGATTTAGTGATAGCATAAGATTGATTCAGATATTTTTTATGCAGATTATGTCAATGGGAGCTGGTTTGTATATGCCT
>NC_029790.2:11042257-11046290 GCF_000816755.2 Arachis ipaensis | reverse complement strand
CGATGGCTTCCTTTTCTCCGATGGGCGTTGGCATGCAGATGGGGTTGGGAATGGGTTATGGAATGGGTATGCCTGACATGAATGGTGGACCTTCTAGATTCCCAATGGTTCAGGTGCCCCAAATGCACAGAACTCATCCTCCGGCTGCACCTATGCCTGGACCCTCTGCATTACATGGGATGGGAAGATCAAATCCTCCAGTGTTTGGCCTGCCTAGCCAGGGACTTCCAATTCCAACTATGCCGCGTGCTCCAATGTTTTCTTATCAGGGAGAGCCTGTTGCAAACTCACCAGCCTTACGACCAAATGCTTGTGGAACAGCAGGACTTACGGAAACTGAGAATCCAGCTTCAGCATCTAACCAAAAGGATCCAGTGCCAATTATGCAGAACACCAATGGTTGTAACTCGACGAGTCAGACTACGAAACAGGTGTCTTTACTGAAAGATTTCTTGTGGTCTCATACACATATTTCTTGGAAAGTGATTTTCCTGAATATTGTTTGTTGTCTGTCATACAATTATTGACGTTTGTAATTGTTTTTGCTTGGTAGTGTGAAGCAGCAGCAGCCGGCAGAGCTGTGGATGCCACGAAAAAAGATAACCTTGTGACTGATAAATTCGACTAGTAAGCGTGAGTGATGACTATAAATATGTCCCTTCATGTTGAATTTTTACTTATAATTTTTACTATAAGCATCTCTGCAAGTTCTAATGCAGAGAGCACAGAACAGAGGATTGAGGTTGAGCCATCACAATAACACCTTTGGGAAGCACAGATATTTCAGTCTCTTTGAACAGACCATATTACATGTTACATGTACATCCTCTTGTGGCCTAAACATATTCAACTATCTTTCTAATGTTCCACTCAGATATCTTATTATCATTCTTTGGCTTTAATGAAATAATATCTACATGTTTTTTGGTAAGAGACCATGGCATAAATATGTTAACCCCACTTCCCAGTTCCCACTAGTTATAGAAACAGGAGAAAAGTGGCAGCATCATAATCTCTCTCTCTCTCTCTCTCATTAAGACATGGACTATGTCATGTCAAGACCCAAATAATATATGGGCTTGGAAATCCTTAATTAACAAAGCCAAGCCCATCCTTGAAATCTATTGTTGATTGGAAAATTTACCATATATTATGTCCACTTGTTTGCATCCGTATTCAAGGATCACTTTTTTTGTCCGATCTTAAGAAATTACTTGTCTCAAAAGTTTAAGTTATTTAGTAGAGGTAGAGATACGTGAATGGTGGTACTTATATATGAACTATGAAGTAAGATGGATATATGAAGAGTATGGAAACCGTAGCATAGATATTCTTGACTTGGAATCACAATGAAAACAATCAATTAGATGATGAGATTATGTGTAGAAAGGTCATTGTCATGGATGATCAAGGGACATAAAGTAGTAGCTGGCTAAAAATATGTATTGAGTTTGTATTATAAAGTAACTATATGAGTGGCACTACTAGTTGTTCTTTTCTTGAGTTTGATTAGACCCTTGTAATGAAATTGTGTTGTGGATTTTTGCCAAGGCTCAAATAAAAGTTTGAGATCAGATTGATTGAGAAGACATAATCACTGTAACAAAATGGCCAATTAGAATCTCAAATAGTCCATGTGGAGGCATAAGCTCTCTCCCAAAATTAAAAGTAATCATGTAATTGTAGTGATAAAGTTGACTATCATTTTCCCACTACAAAGCTAAAGGTGAAATTGTAATTATTCAAATATGGGGTACAAAGGAACATTTCAACCAGACAAACCTTTTTATAATTGATGGGATTATACGCCAAGATATTAATAAAACTATTATTTTGCCTTGTTATTCAAGCTGATTCTTCCTCTCTCAATCAACACTTTCCGGATGGATTAACTTAATTGGACTCCATAGATTAACTTAATTGAACCCTTAATCTTCCATATCAGGTAACTAAAGCAACTTCATGAAAAAGACATTCATGTTTATGTCATCATCTTTTGTTTCCTTGACAAGACAAGCGACAATTAAGTTTGTTTCAAATAAAATAAAAACATATGAAATGTGCATGTGCTTGTGTTTCCAATCAGTCTTAATGGACCAACTTAGCAAGGTCTTCATAAATTCTGTTCCATTCCCTCATGATACTAAGAATTTGTTAATAATCACTTAACTACAATCATAGGTTTCATTTATTCACAAAGTTGTGTAAGAATTTTTTGCACTGATTAATTTGTAACATGAGCTAGGGACAGTTTGGTATTTATAGGCCCTTAAGAATTCACTAGGCTATGAAAAATGGTAGTTTTTGTTTATAGATTTGACAGAGAAAAGGACCAAGATTTTCCAAATTAACTTGAAAATGGTTAGTGGTTACAACTATTTCTACAGTTCCACATGTTGTTTATTTTAATCAATATTTCCAAAGGGCTAACTATTGCATACAATGAAATAATGAATTATAACAATTTGCTTTTCATTTTCTTCTTGTCCATTAGTTGTCCCTTGCTGAATTAGATTAGGAAAAATTAAAGCTATGGTTTGGAGAGGATAATGCAGAAGGGCATCTAAATTTTTTCAAGGGCAAATGGATTATGTCTCCCTCTATTTCAAAAATGCTCATTATGATGATCATCCAAACATCACTTATCTTCATGAATTTCACTTCACATACATATTTATTTCCCATCAACATTATGCTTATAAGTCTTTAAGCTTTTCAAATCACACCTTTATTTTGCTTTACTTGGATGCCATCCTTTACAATTGTTAGAATGATGACAATTGTGTCTACTTCAATTCTTACCAATTGTTAGTTATTTATATGCATCAAGTTGGCAACCATTGCAATTTTTATATGAAGATAATTTAGTTTTACAAATGATACTTCATTATAAATACTACCAATTGAAGTGTTCTTATTTATGGTTGTTACCAATAACAAACATTGAAGTAGTCTACACTAGCTTTTGTAATAGATTTGTTTGCTGTGTCTTAATTAAAACACTAGAATAATTTTTTAAAGGTATTATTATTAGCAGGTGTTCTAATATGTCAATTCAAGGGTATCAATAATAATGAAAATAGTGATTTTCTGCTAACTAGGACCATGGACCCTGTTAGTTGATGTGAGAGAGGGGGGCTCCTTAGCAAGGACAAGATTATTGCTATTTCTATTCATTTTCAACTATAGTAATCAATGATTTCCAGAACAACTTCGAAGAAAAATCCCACCATTTTTCATTTTGCATTATGCATTGGACCTTCATAATAATAATAAGCTTAATTTTATTATGTGTGGCCTACCCAGATTAATGTCATGTATATATATATTCCAATTAGAACAATAATAATGCCACTTTTTCTTATATATATATGATATGATATGATATGATATGCATAGTCCTTCATTGCAGAATAAACTTATGGGGGACCATAAGGTTTATTATTATTTTCAATTTGCTAATATTTGCGTACAAATTCAACCTTCTTAAAAGAATAGTGCCAGCTCAGCAGCTTATTTTGAGACAAAATACACAGCAAAAATGATCAAGTGATTTTGGATTAGATTTGTCTCAACTATTGTCTGCCTCTAATTAACTTGGCATGCTTATTGGTTCCTATCTTCTGTGACTATATAAGATAACATATATATACAGAAATTAATTAGAAAGGAAAATTAAGCATGAGATACCATGAACCAATCCTTCCATACATGCGTGTTTAATAGACAAATTTATATTCTAACAAGATTTAAGGCGCCACCCTAGCTTCTCTCCTGGCACCGCATTTTTGTTTGTTATTTGCTAAACATTTTAACAAGTTTTTATGTTATTTCAAATAAAATAATTTGTTCCAATCATTTGTAGTCAGAGAATGGCTGCCACAAACAAAGACATCAATTTTCAATTTTAATTTTTCAGGATACAAAATTAAAAACGGCCATTTGATGATCATGATGAAGAAGAAAACAATGGTTCAATTATATAGCTGACCAGCTTTAATTTAATTTAATTTAATTTAATTATTTTGCTGTG
>NC_029790.2:11030667-11042195 GCF_000816755.2 Arachis ipaensis | reverse complement strand
GGAAAAAAAAAAGAATTAAATTAATTAATTAATTAAATATATAAGATAAACTTAGAAGCGCATTATGAGGTATGGAGATTACAGGCATCTTATATTGTTATCGTTGAGGAGTATAATTTATAATTAAATTTTGCATGATGGGTTGAATTAGAACATGGCTTAGGCCATTGGAATCACAATGTCAGAACAAAGAGACAGGCTATCACAAGAAAGACACCAATATTAATTAATATCGTTTATATTAATTAATTATATTCGGAGGTGAAGATACTTTTAATTTCTTTTTTTCTCAGTTTAGAACGTGTCCATGATAATGAAATATGCACTTGATGACAAATTACGAGTTTGGCTGCTTCTATGTCATGAATAACCTGCAGAGAATATTGTACAATTTGTGCCATCTCGGAAGGACAAACCAAATGTTTAATTTATTTTATTTTATTATATATGTTACGTTGTACAATGCACTATATATACTATTATTATTTTATTTCAGTTTCCAATTCCAAGAACCTTATAGTTATAGCTAAGATTTTTTTTTTCTATTTTGAAATGATTGAAACTTATGGTTTGGAATTGACCATTTTACTAGCGATCAATGATCATGTCCTGTTGTTAGCTAGCAATAACAAAGTAACTATTTTGTGACATAACTAACTAACTCTTTTATTTAGTGTATTTTATTATTTTATTATTTTTTTGAGTTTCTTAAGCACCTAAACTCTCAAGTCTAAAGAGTAAAAATTAATTAATTAACCCTTTATTTTTTTATTATTGTTACATTACTTACATTGATGACACGAATATATTATAGTTTAAAGGGGATTGCCGAATTAAAGTTGACTTTTTAGGATGAAAAGTCATAAAGGTCATGAAGGAATGACATACATAGAGAGGGTTAGTTGCTTTAGTGATTTGCTTGTTGTCCCTAGAGAAAGTTAAAGGAATAATAATATAGGTCCTCCTCCCTTAGCCAAAAATTCGTTAATGAAGCATGTTCTTATCTTAATTCCCATAAAATTTTTATCTTTGTCTCGTAATCATTTGCCTATGCAATGCCTAGCTACCACCTATATTAATTATGTCTAATCATTTTTGGTCTCCCATCCTGTCCTAGTATTTTCAAAGTGCCAAACCCTTTTTATTTAATTTTCTCATATAGTTGGATCTTGTTCATGTTCTTTGTTATGCTTATAACTATTAATTGTGTAGCCTAAGCTAATTTAACGTATGCCTAGTTATAAGAGTAGATTTAATTTGCGGCCAATTGTATACGTAAAATAGTTTAAATATATTGTTGAACAATCATATGGCTGCAAGCTTCTGAATGATGCGAATGCATGGATCACATAGATGCTGGGTAATTTAGTAAAATATTAAAGTCGAGGGTGAGTTCACTACTCTTGTGTAATCTTTGTCACACATTTATATTACTATCTATAAAATTTATATATATTGAAAATAATAAATTTTTTTAGTAATTCTTTCTAATAATTAAAAAATTACGTGTATTTAATTATTATATTATGATACATTAGTAAAAATAATTATTTTTTATTTTGATTAGATAAATAATCATCTAAAAAAAATAGACATACCATTAAATGACTGTGTAAAATATTTTATACTGTCAGTGCATTAAAATTAAATTTCTACAAAGATATAAAAAATTGATTTTTATGTATTCACATAAAATACTAAATAGGTTTTTTTTATTTAATAGTTTCTTTGTTAAGTACTAGATGAAGTATTATTAGAAAATGTATCATTAATTACTCAATTGATCTTTTTAATTTTTGTTAACATGAGTTAAACTTTTTATGATTTAATTTTGTGAATGTAATCCTTTAAAGGTCAAGTTTGTTAATTAATCACCTCATCATCAACCACTCTTAATCCCATTATTTAGGTACATGGTTAAGCCTGAATAATATAATAATTATGTAAAAATATATTTTTGAGAGAATTTAACATTATAAAGTGATGGATTATGACATTATTAACAAGAAAACTGGAAGATGTCAAACATCTGTTTATAAAAAAAAAAATGTATTAAAAAAAAGAAAAGAATCATATTGTGATAAACATTCATAAATGTACATGACGCAATGTTTTGATCAATGATTAAGATTTCCATTGAAATAATCTACTACTTAAAGAAGCTAAATCCTTATTGAAAACTGCTTGCTTCAATATAGTTGCATTATTATGGCACTATGATATGCATATAAACATACAATACAGATGCCGTTAATTTGTATGATTAAGTTTTAAATCAAAGTTGTAGAAGTCCACATTTAATTAAAGGAAAAGGCACGTAATTTTCAGATTGCAAAAATGATGAATCATTTGGATAGTTGGTTGAAATGAGCTTAATAATTAATTAACTTCCTGGATGGCTCGGATGAGATGTGAAGATTAATTTTGTATGTTTATCCAAAGAATGAAACCTTTTCCAAATCATAACGGTTTTGAAAGAAATGATCCCTAGAAGCCAAAAAGAAGAGGAGGTGAATTTTGTAGCAAAAGTTAATCTTTGTCAAGAATAGGAAAAATGGTGTAGAGTTTTGGAAATATAAAGTATTATCATGAAAGGAAACTCAAAAGAAAGAACCTAGAGGAACCTTCTGTTATTATCTTGAATTTATTGCATCATACTTTCTTTGAAACACATTGCCACTCTCAGCCCTTTACTTATCTCCTCCGCAAGAAATTCATTTGTCCCCTCTCTCAAACCTTAATTATTTGATTTCTCTACTTGATAATAATACTAATCATCATCAGCATCATCTTCAAGGCGAACATTGAGACAAGAAGTGTTTGACAGATGAAACATGAACAGAATTAATATATTTTATATCTATTCTAACAGGAAAGACACAAAAATACTAATATATTAAATTTTGTATCTCTATCTTTTATCTTATTTTCAATATCTTATCTAATTCTTTGAGAAACAAACACAGCCCAAATTCCAATAATCCAAGTTCAATTCGTTCGTTCTTGACCCTCTCTCTTAGTCATCATATAGGAATGGAGCCATATTATGTTACTTCAACATTCATTTTGTCAATTATATTATTCAGTGAAACAACCAACATGTATAATCCGTTAACAAATCACTTCTCTAAAATAGAAAGAAGTATATATATATGATTATATTATATTTCAAAGGATTTGGAACCTTTCAATTTTGAATTTTATTTTAAAGGATAAAGTGTCATCTTTTACTATTTATTTCATAAATAGAATTTGAGAAAATATGAGAAAAAAATTATTTAAGGATGAGAAATCACACTTTACCCTCTAAAATGAAAATTCAAAATTTAGAGAATTAAAATTGATAGTTATATGATCTTACTTTTATACTAGTTTGCAAACAAGTAAGTAAATAATTTCTTTGAAATCAAAGCTTAATAACGATGGATGTAGATAGAGCAGTGTAATTGATTAAAAGGAAGAAGGTAAGGTGGGTGAAAAGTGAAAAGGTTATTTGTAGTAGGGAGGGATGAAAATAAGTAGCAGATATAAATATATTTATAAAGATATAGCTATCAACAAGATTCGATTCACTGTATTGTATGAAGAGGAGGGCATGGAGGGTTTCTTGTGGGACATTCCATGCATATACAAGTCAAAGTATATATGTGTATATATATATCCATTGCATTGAATCAGGGCCGTTGAAATTGTGGAATGTCCCGTGAGTGAGAAAGTGAGATATATAAATTGCATAATAGCAGTGTCCATTCACCCCCCTTCATTCTCTCTCTCCAAATGGGAAGGCACTCTTGCTGCTACAAGCAGAAGCTTCGCAAGGGCCTTTGGTCTCCCGAGGAAGACGAGAAGCTCTTGAATTACATCACTAAGCATGGCCATGGATGTTGGAGCTCCGTTCCCAAACTAGCCGGTATATATCTAATTAATTCATCACATACATACATACATATCATATCATATATGACATTGACATACATACATACATACATACATACAGGTCTGCAAAGGTGCGGGAAGAGCTGCAGATTGAGGTGGATAAATTACCTGCGGCCAGATTTAAAGAGAGGAGCATTCTCTGAGCAGGAAGAGAAGTTGATAATTGAGCTGCATGCGCTTCTTGGTAACAGGTGGTCACAGATTGCTGCACAGTTACCTGGCAGAACTGACAATGAGATCAAGAATCTTTGGAATTCCTGCCTCAAGAAGAAGCTCAGGCTAAGAGGGATTGACCCTAACACTCACCAACCTCTCTCTTCATCCCACAACAACGACAACAAGCAGCACCATCATCAACCATCAACCACCACTGACCACCCAAATTCATCATCCATCGACAACAATCATCCTCAACAGGAATCATCATCACTCTTCCTAGATACACCTACTACTACTACTACTACTACTACTACTTCTTCTTCTCATGATATCGTGGGCTACCTCTCCTTCACCAACAACAACAACAACAACATCTATGGAACAACACCAACCTCTCTTTGCTTCACACCAACCTCCGCCACTACTTCTTCATCTTCAGACCTCAATTCCGCTATGTTCACTTCACTTTTCCCACCACAGATCATGAAGCCTGCCGCTACAACCACTGAACCCCTCAATTGGGAAAGCAGCAGCTTCATTGATAGCACCAGCACCATAGCTTGGGGACAAGAATCCACTGCTCTAGAGGCGGCACAAAAAGTAGATGACATTAATAAGTGGTCTGAATATCTTAACAGCAACATCAACCCCTTCTTCCTCGCCAACAACAACACAATCACACTGCCTTCTCCTTCTATCTACACCACCAACGACGAGATCAAACCAGAAGCTTTCATAAATGTAGATGAATCCAATACCATCGCCTCCTGGCACCAAACCACCACCGGTAGCGCCTCAACCCACCACCAACCACCTTTTCAGCAGCCCTCAGATTTATACACCAAAGATCTCCACACTAGATTTTCACTGGCTTTTGGACAAACCATGTAAAAACTAATGCTATTAAGGCAAGGCGGTGCCCACATTTTCCAATCTCAACAAACCTAGGGTCAGAAAATTTGTCGCCACCTCCATCTGACCCGCAATCTCTGTGTGCTGTAAATCCTTTTCTTTTTTTTTCTTTTTTTTTTTTTAATTTTGTTTCTGATATTGTAAATGTGTCTGATACAAAAGAGGAGAAGAGAGAGAGAGTTATTATTATTATTATTATTATTATGTTACAGCAGTATAATATTATTTGTGATTGATTCAATTATGAAATTAAGGTTATTGTGCAGTCACAGATATTGAAAGCGTTATGTACCTTCAAGTTTCAGTACTACTTAGACTACTACAACTGTTGCTATCAAAGTCACGATGCGTGCGTTTATGTGCAACGAACTCAATACCCCAAAATCCTACCTGTTACTATTATTCTTACTTATTACTTCCATATATATAGTATATACTATGCTGAATTTTCACCCAGAATATAGAGTACACTCTTAATTAATTTTCTAGTAAAATCAATAAAAAATACAAAGAAGATTATAATGGAGTGAATTTTGTGGGTGGTGATGTAGGTAGTGTTTGTTTTCCAAAATGAGTGGCTATCGGTGTATTCTACGAAGAAAGGTTGTCTTAACTTTTTAGAGAATGGAAGGAGACGAGAGCTGAGATCGCATCCATCAAAAACCACAAAAAGAATATCAAAATTCAAATGGAAGAACATGGCCGGCTATCGTGTCTTTCTCTCCCTTCTTATTTTTATCTTTCAAAACACTTTTAATTTTGTTCTTTTATATGCCACTTCACCTATGTCAAATCAAAATACTTACTTCTAATCAAGGTTCTGAAAATCAGTTGTAACCGGCCGATCAAACCACAAACCAATGACAAATATGATTTGAATAGAAAATAAAATAAAAAAATTAAAAAAAATCAAAATTAGACTTTTAAAAATCGATCAACCAAATCGAATTGGAATTTGGCCAATTTTTTTATTGTCAAAAACGGCACTGTATGGAACTAAGGAATCCTAACCTAACCATTAGTCCATTACTCATCCACAACGCCAAAGCCAAAACGCGCAGCTCCATCCTAGCGCTCTCTTTCACTTCGAGCTTTTCCTTCTTCTTACCGTCATCGAGCTGCTCCTTTGCCGCCGTCGCAACTTCCTTTCTTCTCCATCGTGCAGCTACCGTTTGAGCTTCGAAAGTCGAAATCATCGTCGCCGGTCTCGCCTCCAACCACCGTCACGCAGCCACTGTCCTATCGGTGTCAGCTCTGTTCCACGGCGTCAACCATTATCTTGTCAATTGTCCCCGCCAGCTCTGTTCTGTTCTAGCTTCTAGTCCTAGGAATTTTTTTTAAACAATAATTGTTGAATAATTGTTGTTAGTTAATCTATGAATGTTGCTGTTGTTACTGGTTTGAATCATTATTGAATAGTTTTGAATAATTTTAACTGTTGAGATTATTATTGTTATTACTGTGGTTTATGATTGTTGATGATATTCTTGATTCTATTATGCTTACTCTTATTTTGATGTAGTTTCTATCTTTTTGAACAATATAATCATGTCAGTTTGGCATGTTATTTTTTGTTTTAAATCACTGCTGTTTATTTTAAGTTCAAATGAATAGTGCTCAATTGTAAGTTATGACATTTTTTAATCAATACTAAGTTGAGATTTTGTGCATCTTTCTTGAATTAAAATGGTTGCAGACTTTTATACATATTTTTGTTATATTTTACTTTGTTGAATTACAGTGATAAAAACTCTAAAAGGTTATGATCAGTTGCCTAATCTTATCCTAGATGAAGCTGTAGAGTTTCTAAGAGGTAACTAATAGGTGGATCCAGTTTCTTTATTTATGAATTTAATGATTTATCGTGTATGTACTTATGAAACTTTGACTTTGTTATCATGCTAATGACTTCACTTGTAATGTAACTTTCGCATTATTGCATCTTATAATGAAGTTTGATAAGGGCAAAGAATATGTGCATTTAGTGAAAATTTTTTCATTTATTTTAAATGAAGGAGTAAACACCTAATTTGATTCTTGTCCATTTTTAAATAGGACAAGGCGATCCCTATCAATAAATTACACTCGATTCGGCCCTTGTCTCTGATAAAAGTAAGTCAAGACGGCCCATCCAATATAATTCCTCATCAAAGCTAATAGAAAAGCTTTACATGGCATTCACTTGCTCAGAGTTAAGTGCCATGTTGGCTTCGAGAGAATGGACATGAGTCGATTTGTTTCCCTCCACTTTTCAAAAACGACACCGTTTTTGGATCTACCCAGAAACAAAATCTAATTTTGGTGGGTAATTGCACCCTAAGCCTCTCCTTACTCTCTGGTCTGCGAAATTGGAGACAAACCCTAGAACAAGATGAAGTTGGAAATTAGAGGTGATAATTCGAGTTGCAACATGGACTCAAGTGAGAGCGTTGGGATTCGGAAGAAGAAGAGATGGTTCTCCTCAAAGTGCTATTGTGGGTCTCATGCTATTCAATTCATGTCTGGAACTGAAAACAATCCAGATAGATTATTCTTTCGTTGTCCTTATTTCAATGTATGTTTGCTTTAATAATGTGTTGATTCTAGATAGGTTTAATAATGTTCAGGTTTAATTTTGTACTCACTGTTAGTTTTACAGACTTAATTCATATTGTAGATTACAGAAGTTCATTGCTCATTCTTTGCATGGTTAGATGATTATATTGATTCATTTAATGAGTATGCTGGAAAGACAGTGTTAAAGGAGATATTGTTACAAAAGTAGAATCCGTTTGAAGGACAGAGTGATACAGTGAATGACAAAGTGAAAGAGTTAGAGGATAGGTTGATTGGATTAGAGAATGAATTAGAGTAGTGTAGATTAAAAATTAGTGAAAGTACATGTCTGGATTTTGGATGTGATTTTTTTGCATCATTTCTTGGTGGGGTTGTGATTGCTTGCTTGTTCAGGTTAATTTTGTGAAAAAATTGATGTCCTAACTTTAGTTACTTGGGGTTGTTTGTAACTTAAAGAAGCTAAATAAATCGTCAAAAAACCAAAATAAGTAGCCAAACTACCAAAAGAATAAAACACACTTCTTTAATTCCTATATCATTATCACAACTTCTTCGGAGGCCTGAGTCTTGGAGGCCTAAAGCCTGATATTGGCACAAATTTCAGAAGCCTTGATGCAGTTGTTAAACTTGCAGCAGCTATTGTCTCGGCAGATATTATGTTTTCTGTGGTTCTTGGAGTTGTTGTACCAACTACTAGCTCAGTGCATTGATTCTGTGAGTTGTGAGGCCCAAGTTGTTGAGCTTGTGAGGACTGAGATTTGAACCATAAAGTTAGTCTTGAAGTTGGTATAGGTAGGGGTATATAACATAGAGTTATATGCCAAATAATTTGTTGCTTTTCTCTAAATGTTGTAGGATTATTGTTGAAGTTATATGTTGCAACCTGTTATAAGTGGTGAAAATTGACAAGACAGTGTGTCAACCTAATTGATCTGCATAGAGTATTCATTCTTTAATAATTAAAATAATGAATATACTACTTCCTCAATTTGGGGTGCAGATTGTGACAATGAAATTTCTTCACTCTAAACTTGGGCTGCTATTTCAGGTCTTGTAGACAACTTAGGAAATTTTTTCTTAACTTTTCTTACCTTGATCTATATTCCATAATCTATTTAGGCTTCAAATCATGTATTCCATAGCCTGTTTAGACTTCAAATCAGGCTGAGTAAGTAGCCACTTCACCAATTTTGATATTACCATGCCTATCAACTAGGTTGGAACCATAATTCCTAACACAATTGTACTTATTCACTAGGGTCTTCACTTGATAACTACCTTATGCACTGTTCCAAGAAGTCAGGATCAACTAAGGGCACTACTCGCCTGCACATGCTGCCCTAACCCTCTTCTTTTCATTATTGAGATATACCACATCCTTTCCTTCAAACACAAAATAGTCTTTCAGAGTATTTTTGAAACTCTCCCTTGTAACAAATGTCTGCCCAACCTTAAATTCAACTTCTCCATACTCTGTTTCCTCATTGAATGCATCAAATGCAGTCCTTCTTTCATCATCATCTAATATTAAACTATTAAATGTTTCACTTTCATACTCATATGGCTTCTCATAATCAGAATCTAACTCAACTCCATTTCTATCTTTTGTTGCACCCACCAAATTTTTTTCTAAAGTATTTTCAGGCCCATCACTACTCCCTATGTCAAATGCATCACCCCATCCAAATTCACATTATCTCCTTCATTCTTTTCGGCTCTAAAAACATGTGTCTTACTCCTTCCAGAATACTTCTTTAAATCCTTTTTTTTTTTGCTGTCCTAGGAGAAAGAATTGGGTCACTTTTACTTGGTTCATAATGATCATTTTTTTAACTTGGGCCAATCTTATCTACAATTTTTTTTGCCAGCCTTATCATCTTTCACCTCAGTATTTAGGCTCAGAGTAGCTCTTTTTCTTAGTGCACCCATCCTTCTCTTCTTCTTCAACATCTCATTCTTTCTTTGTTCCTCAATGTCTTCACTATTATCTGCATCTTCATATCCAGGAGGAGGATGCTTGTAAGACTTATCTTCAATTATTTTATATTCATCACCTGAAGATGATGAGTCACTCAGAATAACATTCTCAACTTGCTGCTCATATCCACAACTTCAGGTACACTAAATAGATGATCAAAGTAGATGTGAATTTCATTAGTTTTCTTATTTCTACTCTTGTTATTCCTCATTTCATTTATCTTAGCATCACCCTTCATTACATGCAAACCAGACTCAAAGTTAGGAGCCATGCTATCAAATCAATATGTGGTCTTGTAATTTGTGTGACCAAGCTCTCTCAGTAAAGCTTTCAGATCTAAGAAGTTCACTAAATCAATATCAAGAGGTGGCCATTTTTTCACTTTCTCATTAATATAATCCATTTTACCTTGTGAATTTCTCTTAAAATTTTCTCCATAATGAAAAATAGGAACTACTTCAAACTCATCCATCTGCAAATATGCACATCTAATCAAATTTCACTTTAACACACTAATTATCCAATTATGACAGTGATCTAAACCAATCAAAAGCAACTTTATTTAGGTAACAAATTAATTAGCCAGGTTTAGAACATTATTCACGCAAAAAACAAAACAAAAAACATATTCAATGAACACTCCAACATCAACATGCAATTGAGAAAAAATAGTGAATACTATTAAACTTTGAAACCATAAAATCTTACACCAACTTAGATGGTGACAACAGTTGCCTCCACTCAATGCCGTCAATGACATCGTCAATTGTGTAATTACAGTTGTCGTTTGGGACCTTGTCAGCGCGCGATCTTGTCAGCAACGTACTTAGCACAACCGTCAGGTGCTCCGTCGAACATTTCTTATTTTGGTGAAGAAGAGGACAAGTATTTGGTATTTCTGCAATTAAGGGTTAGGGTTTGGGGGGTTACATGTGACCTTACAACATTTTGTTTCAATAGAGAACCAGAAACTGTGTCATTTTTGGAGAATGGAGGGGGACAAATCGACCCCTGTCCATTCTCCCTAAGCCAACGTGACACTTAACTCTGAGCAACCCTCCACATTAGCACCGGTAAATGCCATGTAAGACTTTTTCGTCAACTTTGATGAGAGGTTATAATGGAAGGGTTACCTTGGCTCACTTTTATCAGGGATAAGGGTCGGGTCGGGTGTAATTTATTGACAGTGGTCACCTTATTCTATTTGAAAATAGATAGGGACCGAATTAAGTGTTTACTCTAAATAATATAGTTAGGAGTATGATTTATCGTTTGTCTTGTTGTCAATAAATTTTTTCATTAGATTTATTATTTCATCACCACATTAAGGTAGATCAATTTTTTGTGTGACAAATTTTTTAAAATTAAGAAAGGGGATATTTACTGATTCATGAGAGTGAGGGCTGAATGAATAATGAGCTATTAACTAGCATATTTTGGTTTTAGTTCTGCGACAACTATGATCAAACTCTATAATGTAAATATCTCAAGACGGTCACTTTACTTAAATGAGAGGTTCATTTAAAATAATTCTGTGTAGAATTAGCACAGAATTTTTTTGTGCTAAAAGCTAAATAATTTTTTGTTGATATTATCGACAGTAGTTTTGTCGATTTTAATTAAAATAAAAATCAACACTTTAGCCGTCTAATCTATTTTATATAATAAATTTACGCCGTCCATCCAGTTTTAAAAAGAAATCTCAATCGTCTAAATTAATCGACAGTAAAAGCTGTCGATATTATAATTATTAAAATAGATAATCAGTCTGTCGATTTTAAAGAAATAAAATTTCACCCACTATTTTGTCGATAATGTAACGATAGAATGAAGGCGCTAGAAGGTTGTTAAAATAATAGATGACATGGTCATCGATTTTAATATTTTATTTTTAATAATTTCTTTTTCATTTTATCGACGACAAGCCGTCGAAAACTATCGACGAAAAATCTGGTCATCAATTTTTAGCGTCGATAATTATCACACT
>NC_029790.2:11029802-11030661 GCF_000816755.2 Arachis ipaensis | reverse complement strand
CATTAATCATTAGGTAGCAGCTTTTCTTCGGTTACGTTATCTTAACCGAACAATTAAAAAACTGAATTGGATCCGGTCCGCAGCTAATTACGAGACAATTATGCAATTACAGTTATTGAATGCCTGTTAATTATAGATTATTACCGAACCCTAAACAAATAAAAAATAGTATCTATTTTTTCCCTCTTCTTATCATCACATACAGTAACCAATAATAGGTGTTTTTATTCGTTGGGTAACAACATGATTTGTGAGTTGAGTTAATTAATGTCCTTAGTGTGGACCTAAAGTCTCTACTTTCTCTAGAAAATGGGTCCCTTGAACGGCATCTACTGACTACTGCATGTACTGATGACGGTGAGGTGAGGTACCAACGTCAACAGAATGAGTGTGTGTTGGTGTGTTTCTCCACTTGAAAATGACGAAAAATTAAAATATCTGAAATATAATATTCTTATTATTATATTTTAGTTATTAAATTAGTTAGTAATATATAAATATAATATAATATAATATAATATAATATATAATGCTTTCCTACATACATTAAATTGTGGATGACAAGTGATAACGATCTCAAGTCACAACCATAAGTCCATAACCGTAATCTATGTAGGTGTATAACCACAATTTAACTACGTTGATGACAAAACACAAGTATATATAGTTATTGAACTGCATGGAAACCCCCAAACCAAAAATGTTTGCGTAAGCAATCAAGTTAAGTTGGTCTAATAATTAGCTCATTAATCCGTTTAAATAAGTGTCGAAGATTTGAATCCTGTTTTATGGATACAGTAACTCATTAGTCAACTACAAATTTTTAGATAGAACTTTAATTTTATTCACAATAAATTAA
>NC_029790.2:11013758-11029763 GCF_000816755.2 Arachis ipaensis | reverse complement strand
CCTAAAAAGGTGGCACTACTTCAGCGGTGGTTATTGGTTCACCACTATAAATACACTGACACCATTCAGGTACAAAAAGGTTCCAAGATACTCTCTAACCTGCTCACACTCTTGCTAACTTAGGCATCGGAGTGTCTTTGCAGGTACCACCCCCCATTCTTTCTCACGTACAAGTCGGACGGAGGAGCACCGAGTACCAGGTCCACTCGAAAGCCACCTCCTTCACCCGTTTGGGCCAACCAACGCCATCCGGCCCATTAATCTCCGGTTACCCACCGTAACATTGGCACCGTTGCCGGGGACCCGAGAGATCAACCAGTGATGGCGGATAGATCCCCTGAAGAGAGTCATGTGGAGACAGATTCTGAACAAGAGAATTTGAACACTGGAAACAATGAGGCAGATCAGACCCTCCACCAGGAAGCCAATGATCAACATAGGGAAGGCACCTCCGGAATCAAAAATCCGAAGGTGAACTCCTCGGAGGGGCGCGAATCAGAAAAAGAAGGACCCTCCCACACTAGTGAGCTTATGGGATTAATCCACAGTCGCCTCGAGCAGCTAGAACAGGAGTGGGAACGACAAAAGGAAGCCGAAAAGAACCTAAAAGAGGAGATGGAGCGACGAAAAGAGTTAGAAAGAAAACTCTTAAAATTAGAATCCTCCCTCAAAGGTCGGAATTCCCACGGCGATAGAGAAAATTCTCCCTTAGGAGAGAAAGATCCTTTTAGCGAGGACATAATGAGGGCAAAAGTTCCAAGAAACTTTAGAAGCCCCGATATGGACCTCTACGACGGAACCACCGATCCAAAGCATCATCTGAGCAACTTTAAAAGTCGGATGTATCTGATTGACGCTTCTGACGCTACGCGATGCAAAGCTTTTCCGACAACCTTGTCAAAGGCAGCGATGAAGTGGTTCGACAGCCTCCCTCCGAGGTCAATTACCAGTTTTGAAGACCTCTCAAGAAAGTTCTTGATGAGGTTCTCCATCCAGAAGGACAAAGTAAAGCATGCACCAAGTCTCCTGGGAATAAAACAGGAGGTCGGGGAGTCCTTACGGGCCTATATGGAAAGGTTCAACAAAGCGTGTTTGGAGATTCAAGACCTGCCCACCGAAGCAGTCATCATGGGGCTAGTCAATGGTCTTAGAGAAGGTCCCTTCTCACAGTCCATATCAAAAAGACCCCCCGCCTCTTTAAATGATGTACAGGAAAGAGCTGAAAAGTGAGCAAGTACAAGCGCTCCTAGAAGCCGGTTTCATCAGAGAAGTCAAGTATCCAACATGGCTAGCCAATGTAGTGCTAGTCAAAAAACAAAATGGTAAATGGAGAATGTGCGTCGATTACACCGACTTAAATAAGGCATGTCCCAAGGACCCTTATCCACTACCAAGCATTGACGCCCTAGTAGACTCTAGCTCGGGGTATCAATACTTGTCGTTCATGGACGCCTACTCAGGATATAACCAAATCCCGATGTATGAACCAGACCAGGAAAAAACATCATTCATCACGCCCAGAGCTAACTTTTACTACGTGGTCATGCCATTTGGATTGAAAAATGCAGGGGCCACATATCAGAGGCTGATGAATAAGGTGTTTGCCCCTCACTTAGGGAGCTTAATGGAAGCATACGTCGACGATATGCTGGTAAAGACCAAGAAGGAAGTCGACCTCCTATCTGACCTCTCACAAGTCTTTGACACCATAAGGTTGCACGGGATGAGACTAAATCCTGCAAAGTGCGCCTTCGCAGTGGAGGCAGGAAAATTTCTAGGATTCATGCTAACACAAAGAGGGATCGAAGCCAATCCCGACAAGTGTAGAGCTATCCTAGAAATGAAAAGCCCGACTTGTTTGAGAGAGGTCCAACAGCTGAATGGCCGACTAGCAGCTCTCTCCAGATTTTTGGCAGGATCAGCGCTAAGATCCCTTCCACTGTTCTCCCTATTGAGAAAGGGACACCAGTTTGAGTGGACTCCCGAATGCGAGGAGGCGTTCCAGGAGTTCAAAAAGTTTTTGAGCCAACCTCCTATTTTGACCCGACCCATAGCCGGAAAAGACCTCGTCCTATACCTATTCGTGGCAGACAAGGCTGTCTCAGCGGCCTTGATAAGAGAAGACGAGGTTGGTCAACACCCAATCTATTTCATCAGTAAAGTTCTACAGGGCCCTGAGCTAAGGTATCACAAATTAGAAAAGTTTGCCTACTCCTTAGTAATAGCCTCTCGAAGGCTACGGCCTTACTTCCAAGATCACACAATAAGAGTCCGCACGAACCAACCCATGAAGCAAATCCTCCAAAAGACGGATGTTGCAGGAAGAACGGTTCAATGGGCAATAGAGCTCTCCGAATTCGACTTGAAGTACGAAACTCGGACGGCGATTAAAGCCCAGTGCCTCGCCGCGACTAGTTTACGGTGTAGAAGCCATGATCCCAATAGAGGTCAATGAGCAAAGCCCAAGAGTGATTTTCCACGACGAGATCAGGAACATACAGGGGCACAAAGAGGAGCTCGACTTACTCCCCGAAATTCGAGAAGAAGCCCAGATAAGAGAAGCAGCGTTGAAGCAAAGGATGACCGCGAGATACAACAAAAAGGTCATTCGAAGGAATTTCACCCCAGATGACTTGGTCCTAATCCGAAACGATATTGGAGTCAACAAATCAGGGGAAGGAAAGCTCGCTGCTAATTGGAAAGGACCATACAAGATCAACGAGGTCTTAGGAAAGGGCTATTATAAGGTAACCGACTTCGACGGCAACGAGTTACCAAGATCATGGCATGCTTGTAATATGAAAAGGTACTACAGCTAAAAGCGAACCCTACTCCCTGATGTACTCTTTTCCCAATTTCATGATTTTTTCCCAAAATCAAAGGGTTTTTTCTGAAAAGGGTTTTTAACAAGGCATCATAGTAGGGGCTAAGGGAAAATAAATAGAAGCCCTTAGTAGCAATAATGTACCTCCTCAATTAATAAAGATCTCTTTCATCTTAAATATCTCTTTTAAATTCCCTTTTTATTCCCTTTCTACGAAACGCGCCGATTTAAAATCGACAAAACGTAAAAATCCCATGAACCGACCTAGATGGTCGTCAGGATAAAACGACGAGGTACAAGTCGGCGTAAAGAGGCTATAGAAGTCGATCATGGTAAACTCGGGAGCCGTCCGACTCATAAGTCGGAATGCGAAACCGAGTAAAATTAAAATGAATCGCAAAAGTAGCCTAAGTCACGAAAAACTCAATAAAACAAAATTGAGTACTAGGAATAACAAAAAGAGATAGGAACAAACTAAGAAAAAGGTTGTAAGGCTACCTTAAGGATCAAAGAGATTCAGAAAAGCAGGCAAGCCCCAAAGAAAAGGTTTTTTCCAGAAAAGATCAAAGAGTCAAAAGAGCCACGAACAGAAAAGCAAGCGCGCATAAGGTAACCCAAAACCCTTATCCAAAAAGGGCATTTATTTAAAACGCTAAATTAAACCCTTATTAAAAAAGGGGGGCATCTTAAATTGTTTTGTTTACGGCCTTAAAAGGCCAAAAATTGTTCAAACATCAACAAATAAATATAAGAAGTTTAAAAAGGGGGAAAATGTTCTTTCGGACGAACGCAAGAGCGTCCGCCTCACCAGAAGCGCCAGACTCTAAGGTCTTGCGCTTCTTCGGCTCTGGTTCAGGAGCAGGTCGGACAGAAGGGGGTGGCAGAGAGGAAGCAGAGGAAGAAATTACAATAGGTTGGGAAGGAGTCCCAACGTTCCGAGGAGGAGGAGAAGGAGAGACAATCACCCTAGCACCACCAGGTCTGGCACGAGACTTCGCCTTGGCTTCCTGAACCCTCTGGAAAGACTCTTGAGCGTTTTTCTTTGCCATCTCTGCAAAAACAAATGGATAGCTAAAAGTCAGACAAGTCGGTAAAAGAAATCACTTCAGCGGTGGTTATTGGTTCACCACTATAAATACACTGACACCATTCAGGTACAAAAAGGTTCCAAGATACTCTCTAACCTGCTCACACTCTTGCTAACTTAGGCATCGGAGTGTCTTTGCAGGTACCACCCCCCCATTCTTTCTCACGTACAAGTCGGACGGAGGAGCACCGAGTACCAGGTCCACTCGAAAGCCACCTCCTTCACCCGTTTGGGCCAACCAACGCCATCCGGCCCATTAATCTCCGGTTACCCACCGTAACAATATCTACATGGTCTAGGTATATAATTAAGAATATATAAGTAATTATTTTAATTTAATTTGGGAGCGGGGGGTTATGAAAGAATATTTCAATTCATTCGTCAGCTAGGATAGTGATACCTCCAATCCTCCTTATACTCTTATTCTTTCTAATTACATGACAAAGGATTCAAATTTTACAACCCATCTAACCAATAGCCACCCAATAATTCCAAGTATAAACTAAGCTTCCTTTCCTTCTTATTACATTATACTTAGTTTATCAGAGAGGTCCCTATCATTCTCATATATTCGAATATTTTAACAAGTTAGAATTTACTTATTATTCATACAAAGTGACAAAATTCTAAAGCCATTGGTACTATCTTATTTCATTATTTCTTCCAAATCAAACACTATTATTTGTTGGTATTCACATTCACGACTTTTTAAATTTTTTGTTTATATGGTTAACTAAAAGTATTCACACCATTTATATAACGTCCATGTGCAGAGAGAGAGAGACATTGAATACAACTTTTCTTAGTCGTTTAAACTTATTTTATTTTTCCTGATCATATAGTCATTGCTTAATTTGTTTAATTAATTTGCGGGCAATATGTTCAGAATCTGCTTGCATGTGAAACTAATTATTGGGGTGGCCCTACAATAATCAGTGTATAGAACAGAACAAAAATCCCCGGTAGGATGTAGAATAGGGTGGTGGCTAAGCAATCCCAAATTTGATCCTCCAAAATTATAAATTAATTAGCATTAGAAAAGTTGCGTGTTTGGAATTCTTTGCTTTCTTATGATTGAGGAATAAAACTACTTATGTTATTGTATATATGTAATATAATATAAGCACAAGCAAGGAGAAGTAAGTGCTAAACAAATGTGGTTGATTGTGATAAAGATGAACATATATAAAATGATTATGATAATGATTGAACTGATAGTAATGAATGACTTTGATAAAGATTTGTCGTGGCTGTAATTTATGCTTAGTTTTAAGAAAGTAAAAGCCAAAGATATATATAATTAATAAGACTATCACTGTATATACTAATATATATAAGGCACATCACAATCATGTTATTTTATTGGAAGCAACTCACAAGTTGCATGCACAGCACAAACGTCAATGTCATACTCGTTATAAAAGTTGACAACTTCTTCCACATACTAAACAGAATACTAACGCTGAATTATATATATGAAGGTTTCGGATTCTAATGGTCTTCCTTCTCCAAGAATAATTGAGAATATGTTAAGATGAATTAATTGGCCTGGTGCTTTCTGATTTTCATATCAAGATCTATAACCCAAGTTAATTTTACTCTCATTTCTTTGATCTCATCAAAAGTTGATAGGACTCAGCCTAGCTATCGCCGAGTTTAATTTTGACCAATTGAATTATGTAATATCATATTTAAAATGGCAAATAAGGTGATAACAACAAGATTGAAATAGATTATCCTTAGACTTATTAATCTAGGCCTAGTGTAACATTTTGTACTTGGTCTTCAAAGTTTAGATAATATTATACACAAGAGGTAGTGCATTCTATATGTCCCCACTAAGAACGGAAATGTTGGGTTCATTGCCATCGATTCGAAAAGGAGTTTGTTTCATTTCATATAAATGCCGGTTAATAAAAATATAAGAAAAAAAATATTAGAGAATGTCATTAAAATTTATTATTTTTGGTCATTAGTTAAGTATTAATGTTTAAAAGTATATGATAAATTTAATTTTTTAACAAAAATAATCAAAAGAATATATTTTTATAATTATTTATAAGAATATTTTAGTATTTATATGTATAAAGTACGGACATTAGAACAAACACATAACATGCTACACCATATCCGGCAAATAGCAGCGGTTATGCACAAGATTAGCAGCGTTTTTAACCGCTGCTAAACGGATAGCAGCGGTTGATATATCTGCTGAAAGATAGCGTGCGGCTAAACCGTTTGCAGCGGTTAATAGCAACCGCTGGAACAACCGCTGCTAAATGGTATTTTGCAGCGGTATAATTTTGCAGCGGTTCTTTCCGCTACAAAACCGTAAGAATATGATTGCTTGGAGATGTCAGCGGTTAACAACCGCTGCAAAATGCTAGCCGTTGAATTATTCTGTTAAGATATAGCAGCGGATTTAAAACCGCTGCCAAATGTAGAGTTACACTTTTTTTAAAAAAAAAAAACCTAATTTACACTAAAATATGCCAATTCTTTTATTCTTTATACGTTCTTCCACTCAGTTGCTTTAACTTATTAAAATATCTAACAGCCAATCAAACTACAACACACGAAACTTTACAAAAATATATGCAAAAGTGAATCATTATAATAGTTATTTGAATTCAGTGCATCGATGACTGTAAACTACAGATAAAGTCACCAAAATGAAAAACTACAAATAAATATCTCAAAAGTCATTATGACAGTGAAAAATTAAAGAGTATTCAGATTCCAACATTCATAATTCAAATCATTAGCTGCCTGCACATCATCTTGCATGGGATGAGGTTGGTGCACTTCTCAAAGAATCCAAATCTGCAGTTATTTCAGGTGGCAAACTACCTCCTTGTTGCTGGATTATGTATCTTAACAAATTTCTCATAGTCTGCATTTTTGCCTTCTCCTCTGCTGCCTCTGCCTCCATTCTCTGTCTCTTTGCCTTTTCCTCTGCTGCTGCTGACTCCGCCTTAAGTTCTACTGCCTCCGCCTTAAGTTTTACAATCTCCATCTGATACTCCTCAATCTGTACACCGTAGTCAGACTGTTGTGTAATGTTACGAAAATACTGACTGAGACATGGACCAAAACCGAGTCCACGAACTCTTCCTGGGTGCTCCTTTCCAAGCACTTGTGCAAGGGAATCATTATGTGAAAATTCCTTGCTGGAGGGGTCTTGACTCTCAATATGTTCAATTGCTTCCTGCAAACATGTGAGATCCGGATTTACACTAATTTAAATTTAACGGTAGTAATTGCAAAGAGAAATTTTAAAAAGTAAAGAACATGATTTACCCCAACCAGACGCGCATCTTCATTCATATACGAACCATTCTTTTTTTTTTTATGACTCATGGTCCATCCCTCTCCTCTACCAATAGGCCTTCCCTGTCGTAGCTCCTATAACAATCATCAACAGACAATCATTAAACAGACAATACTATATTACTAGAAACACGTCACCATTCTGGAATTGAATTTAAATTAATTACTTCTTCGTGTCTCTTTCTTGCCATCATTTTAGAACCTCCGGTATGTGTGTACAGTTGCTTTGAATGATTAATGGCATTTTTTTTACACTTCTCCTACACACAAAACGACAAACATAAATGTTATCGGGATAAATTACTACACATTTAATGGTTTTATAAATCAGGCATGTACAACTTCAGGAAACACAAAAAAGGATAAGGTGATGAACTTTTTGGTAGTAGTTTTTCCATAGAACCTATATACACGATTCATCAACTCAACACACAAACAAATATGATTGAGAACTTTCCACCATGAAAACTTTATCCTAAAGGCTAAGTTCAAAATGCAAGTTTGACAACCAATATAAGCATATAAATAGCAAGAATCACCTCCAATATAAGCATGCCTAATCACCTTCAAAGTATGAACCAAATCCCCCTTGCTGGACCAGCTTAGTAGTGATCAAATATATATCACTTCATTAAATAATGATTCTAGTTACTAATACAATCTGTTAGAACTAAGCAAAGGAACCCTTCAAATCCTATTAAAGGAATTAGGCTGAATCTCTTTTACAATAGCTTTCTACAGGCATGGACTACAATAACAAAGTTGAAATGTGAAGGGGTTTTTGGTCGGGAGGGTTGACAAGGAGCAGACCAATATAGTAAAATAAAGAAAACATATAATAATTAACCACCTCAAACAGACTTACATATTATCAAACGACACATTATTAGACATGATTGATTCTCGGCAACAAAATTCAAAGAAGTGAACAAAAAGAAACCCAACATGCACTATCCTTCTCTAATTTACCAGACTAAAACAAAAAAATAAAAAACCAAAGAAATCCACTTACTAATAGAGAATAGCAGCACATAAAAACAGCAACCCCATAGCTAGGAAATAATTAAATAATCTCTCAACAAATAATTAAAACCACAAAACATTCAAAATTTCAAAGTTAGGAAGGTAACAGAATCAACTACGAGCAAATGAGTTCCATATTTATTTTCCCCTGACATTTTCATTTAACCGAAAATCATAACCTATAGCTACTCACTCTCTAATTGTTTACAATAGGAGCAGATTTAACATTCTCATGAGGTTTATAAGTTTTTTCATTATTATTGTTATTATTATTACTATCACTATTAGTTACATTGCTATACATGAAGGACCGGATTAATTGGGGATTAAGTTATATAATAATGTACTGCAATTTACACTATACAAAAAAGTCATTAGAAATTTATCGATATTCTATAAAAGATCTGTATGGTCGATATCATGTGCGTGCATCTTAATCTTTCCTTGTAGTGTTCATTTAATAGATAAAAAAAAACATTTTACACTAAGCATTGGTAACGCCTTACTTTATAAAAAAAAAACTAAACATTACCTTAAACTGGTCAAAGGCATGCTCCTTGGAAGCCTTGCTCATTGTATTCCAACTTTTTTCACAAATTGGTAACTGTTGAAAATCAGACGCCAATGTCCCTAAGAACCCGCTCAATAGGCCCGCTGCCTGACCAACTTGTTGCAACTCTCTGTTATGATTTAGCACGATCTTCTTTCCAGGAAGAAATGCTAATGCCTCCTTAACAGTCAGCTCTATACAATAAGTCACACCATTTTCTAACAGAGGGAACAAACTTTAAATGTTAGTTTACTAAGCGAATTAGAATGCACGGAGAAGAGTATTCATCTTCTAACACCATTTTCTAAGAAACAAGCATAAAAAAAATACCTATGACATCAACAACCCAATAATCGGTGTCCTTTTTTTTTGCCGTTGGCATTGCCTTGGCGTTCAAGTTCATGTGCAGCAAATAAGTCGTCCACATGGTCATCGAATGACTCGATCTCATCCGCCTCCGGGTCATAGTATTCATCTTCTGAATGGTCATCTGCAACTTCATGTAAATCCAGATGCTTTCTATTTGTCCCAGGAGCTCGAGCATCCCCAATGTCACTTGACGGAGCCAGCCGTGCTTCATTGCGCAGTGGTCTAAATGGTATAGCGTTAACACGGGATTGTCGAGCACCATTGCCGGAATGCGGAGGTGGAGGCGCTCTAGCACGTCGCTGTGCACTAGAAGTATTTGCACTAGTATCATGTGTTCCATCCGTGTGCTAAAAACAAAGTAGTTAGTACATCAACCAATTTTTTTCAGTATTCCCACAAATTATATTGAATAAAAGTTTATCCAAAAAGGCAAATGAACATTTGATCTAAGTTGTGCATTAAATAACTCACCAGAGTAGCGTGTGTTTGACTATCAGGGGCAGCTACAGGTCCGGTTGCAGTACTAACGGTGTACCGAGGTTTCCTTGGCATTTGACTATTCCTTTACACAACACAAGGTCAGTAGACAATTAGTAAGAGAACAACAATGTAAAACACAATAGTGCACAATGATTATATCAATTACATGAATCAAGTTTCAAACAATATAGTACATTATTTAACAATTTTAATGTCTGAATAATAATAAATAAATGAAATTAATTAATCAAGAAAAGTCTGGTATCAACTTTTAAAGGTGCTAATATAGGAGACAAACTTGGTGGTGTTAAAGATGACATGACAAAATTTTTTATCCCCAAAAAATAAGTCTCCAAGCGATGTGAGAAATTAATGAAACTGCGACCTTGATTAAATCAAAGCAAAGTGAGCATTACAATTGTTGGTAATAGAATAATACGACCTTTAAACATCTATCGCATTAAATTTTTCCTAAACAAGTCATGTCCAGTTTTGAGGCCTTAATTCAAAGATTGGGGGTAAGAGTCAGTGAATATTGATAGTTATTCGACCTTTATATAGCGACAATTTTTAGAAGTAAATCTAATTAATTTTGTAAATGTTTGAATGCAAAGTAACTGGGCTATCTTACAAGTAAAGTAGCAGATCATCAAGAATCAAAGGGAGAAAAATTAAGTATCAACACATGTGGGACATTGCAATTTCAGCTTCAGACAACAAAATTACTACAATATTAACTCAAATATATACATGCATGAGATCTCAAATATTTTACATGCATGAGAGCTTAAATATTTTAACACCGAACACACTAAAGCAGAAATGGTGAATGACTCATTATTAATTTCATTACATATTATATATACAGGGATTATTTCTTCCTTCCTGCCCATACTACGTACCTTTATGGCCTGTGAGATAAAGTTCACATTCAGGTTCTAACGAGAGCTCCTAAAATCAACAGCCTTCAAATCAGATAGACACTCAATAATTACTTGATCCGATCTTGAATAATTCCATTAACCATATGAAATGAATAGTTTGATGAGGAAATAATTTTGCTACACTTGACCACCTTCATTTCCCCACACACCAGGCCTGAAAAACAACACATTAAATTAAACCCAAAACCTTATATCAATATAATATTCTGTTTTATTAAAATAACTCAAGTAAACAAATAATCTCAAGTAAACAAATAAAATTGATTTAGCTGTTCAGGCAGAGCCAAAAAATTTATTGTTTCTTCCGCAATATCAACTGTTATAGAATAGGAAATGTGTACACAGAAAGTGAAACTTGCATTTTTTAATTATAAGAACTTGTAGAATCAAACTGCAGATTCCGCCCCCTCTCCAACTCAAATTTCTGTTTCCATTCAGCGGCCTAGCAGAAACTTTTCCTTTAGCTACTTGCCTTATGGCCTTCGCAACGGCCAGAAGGAGTTTAAGATAAATAAGTGGGGTTGGTTGATGGATACCTGTTGATGGCCGCCGTTGATATAAAGATAGTGAAGATGTAAATGTATGCACAGCCTTAGTAATAAAGTCAGTGAGTATGTAAAAATGTCAAAAACCAAAACCCTATTTGTGGCAGCAGCTTAACTAAAGTGAGTTTAGTTTTGCATAAATTTTATTCGTAAGTTAGAACTTAATAATTTTGAAAGCTGCTTTTTGTTGATATTTTGCATAGTCTACCCCTTTTTAAACCTCAAATAAGATTCAATAAAGAAAAAGAAGTTAATTGTTGAACATAATTTATACATAAATTCAATAATTAAGAAATTTGTGAGAAACTATGTCAAAAAACGGTTGTCATTCACTGCTGAAGATCTTAAATAAAGATTAATTTACACCCTCATAGTCCCTTGCTATTAGGGGTGGGCATGGTTTGGATTTTCAAAAATCCGAACTGCATCCACTTCAGAACCAATTTTATGGTTCATGAAACCAAACTAGAACCGGATTAAAAAGAGAAACCGATTCTAAACCGGTCTGAAAAAATAAAAACTTTTAAATCCAGTTTTTTAATATTCAAATTTAAAATCTGGTTTTAAATCTGGTCTTTTAACCAAAAATCCGGTTTTAAAACAAGTTTTTAGAAATCCATTTCCAAACCAGATTTTTTAACCAAAAATCTAGTTTTAAAACCAGTTTTTAAAAATTTCGATTTTCAAACCATAATTTTTAAAAAGTAAAATTAATACTAAAGCCTTTTTAAACTATTTAAGTCCATTACAACTAGGATTTGGTTCTTTATAAATCTAATGACAATAGCTAATCTAAATAACATCTAAGCATTCTTACGGCATAGGAACAAGAGGGATAAACCATATACTTTTCTGCACATATGTTGAATTAATTCATGTGTATTTGACTAGGCAAAGGAATCGATTACTACTGTGTATTATATTTTAATATCATATGATAATATATACATTGTGTTAGAGATAAGTTCAAACTAAAAAGAAAAAGCTACTGTATAGAGAAGTACAAATGCAATGATTTGGTTATTGATTTCAAGGGATATATATATATATATATATATATATTGGCCTTTTTTTTTACATACATCATATTTAATACAGGATCAAAGTCTGATTTTGTTAACCCTCCCTGTCCAAACCAAAGGAACAAGAAAATCCAACAAAAGAAAAACGAAGCTTATAATTAGCTTATAATTTTTATGTCGAGAAAATTTAAAAAATAAAAAAGCAGATCAACATAAACAAAAGGAACAGCAAAATTTCAGAGCTCAAGCTCAACAAAAAGCAGCAAAGGACTTAAACAAAAAAGGAGAAGAAAAGAAACACCAAGAACAATCAAATCATGGAGGCAATGGATGAATGAATAACAATAATAAAATCATATCTTGTTCCTAAATATAAAAACACAATCATAGATTAGTGGTTGGAGACAGAACTAAGTATGAAAATCATTTAATCAAAATGCAACTCAAACTCACAAATCCCAATAGTAATATCTCAATAATATCTCAGATATTCGAACAAATTGCAATTCAAACTCAAGAATAGCATGATAGCATGATGAAAATAATGCAAAACAACAATTCGTACGCACAATCCAATTGCTTCGGTAAGCATATGTCAGCAAAATCAGATACGACATAGTGGATTAATAAGATTAAACAATCTCAATAGTTCCAGCAACAATTTGTAAATTTCCACATAAGAATTTCAGCAATTTTTCAATAAAGTAGTAAATTTTCACACAAGAATTTTAGCAATTTTTCAATAAAGTAGTAAATTTTTCAGCAATTTATTAGTATGACTCAGATTCTCTACCTAATACCTGACTCAACAAAAATAAACAAATAACTAAAATAAAATAAAAAACACTAAGAGATACTTAATAATATGAGTCTAAGTATATGCAATGAAAACTTTGTTATGATTATTCAAAGAACTTGGAAAAGCTAACTGAATTCAATTCATCTTCACATCCAAGTTACATGCTTATTTTTGTTATTTGGAACTATGTTGCAGGAACAACAAAAACAAAATCAAAAAACAAATGTAAAAATAAAAGAAAATCTGTTACATAGGAGAAATCATCATCAACCTAAGCATGAAATGCAGAAAGATAGACACTACAGGAATTAAATACATAAGAATGAACAAAAGGAAAAATGAAGTAAAATACATTGACCTTAGGTGACTGAGCGGAAAATATAGAGCCAAAAACTACTGTTTCAGAATCACTTCAACCCTTTAACTAAATTTAAGAGCCTTCTTCTCAATGATTAAGAAGACATGATTACTGTGCAGAGGAGTAAGCTCAGTATTCGTGAAAAAATTATACGAAATAAGAATTATAAAGTGGCTCGGGGTGAAGGAGGCGCAGAGTATGTTAACAAGACGGGAGAGAGTAACTGCTAAAATATTGGGTGATTTTTTGAAATCCTAACAACTTCATCTCAATCAGATTTTCGCCGTTTACTTAACTACCTTATTTGATTTCAAATTTAAAATTTTAATTTATCGGATTTGAGTAGCCCGTTTCTACTTCTAATAAATTTAACCTTTTATATAATTAATTTATCCTTTTAATTAATTATTTGTATCTGAACAAATGCCTTCTGTTAAAAAAGTGACTGTAAATCTGGTCAATGATGGTAAATTCGATTTTTTTTTTCTTATCTTCAAAACAAATTTGATTATTAGTTATATTTTAAAGGTGTTTGGTCATTTATATAATAACATATTTCATCCCATATAATTATAAACTCAAAAATCTCCACTCTTCTTCTTTTCAAATGTTAGGAGCCAACACTAGTCTTCTGTGAGTTTCATCAATTTTCAACTACACATTCATCCAGGTACCACCATTTTCAGTGTTAGATACTAATCTCTTCTCCAATTTTTAAACTCAAAATTTTGATGTTCTTAATTTTTCAAGTAAGTAAAAATCTCATTAATAGATTTTTTAAACAAATTTTATTCATTCGTATGACTATATTGGTTGTTTTATCCTATTAGCTCCGTTTTCGTTTTTAAAAATATTTGCTATGCTCCAAACTAAATCTTTTAACTTTATCGCGTGAAACTCTTTAGATATTAATTGCTTCACCTAATTTTTTAAAGAGATTTCTGAAAACTCTCCTATACAATAAGAAAACTCTAAATTTTTTAATTTTATCTCATCGTGTCAAAGTTTTTATATTACATCAAACAAAATAAATAAGCATTATATAATGTGCAATTATTTTTGTTATCTCTAACAAATTTAAGTTTTTTATCTCCCACATCAAAATTGGAACAATCAAAGACAATCTCTACAACAAATAAATAAAAAAGATCTTTATGCCTTTTACACACAATCATGTTACCTCTCTAATAGTGTAACTTTTTCCTATAGATTCAAATTTATATTTTAAATATGCAATAATTTACAAAATAAATTGGTTTCAATTTATAAATTAATTACATTCATATTAAATTAGTTGCAAATTTAAATAAGATTTAATAATACTAACAAGTAACAACAACAGTAACAATAAGTCCTCCAAATTTCTTTAATTAAGGCGAGGCATTATTATAAAAGATACTCAAATAAAACACAATAAATTAAATAGGGGACTCAAAATGATTTTCACATATCAAAATAGTTTTACATAATATAAAATTATAACTTTGATTTTAAGCTGATTTTTGAATTATTATCAAAATTTATAGTCATCAATTACAGATACCATAATCATCATCATATGATTTATCTTTGTACATAGCTTCTAGCATTATTAAACTTAAAGCCACCGATTAAGCTTTCATATGTTGTTCATCCAACACATAATAATAATTTTAAGAGACAGTGAACTAATTTATTTATTATGGACTAATTTATCTAATATTATCCATTTAGATATCAGTAAAGAATTCTTGACTGCACAAGCCTAACGGCTTTATTTCTTTTGTTTAATTGAAACCAAATTACAAACATGATATAACAAGAAACCAAACTTAGCATATTACTAAAATAGAGTTACATACACATTAAAACTAAAAATAAAAAAGCATGAATATTGAGTTAAATAAACAAACAAAAATCAGTTAAAAAAAGCATGCATATTCAGTTAAATAAATAGAGAAAAATACCTAGAAGCTCGACCAAATGTCAATGTTGATGGAGGGGAGACAGAGCCACCGAGTGACCAAGGCAAGTAGCAGTATTAGAGCACCTTTAGACCGAAAAACAAACAGAGCTTGCGACAGTTTGGGTGCGCGAGGGAGGCTTCGCGGTGACCACAATGGCTGCTTAATGGAAGGGAAGGAGGGTTGCGACGGAGGGAAAGGGAGCGACCTGAGGACCAACGGCGGCGGCACGCGGATATGGCTGGCCGCAGGTGAAAGGCGACGCGCTGGAGGAGATTCGGCGGAGACCTTCGCGTGAGGGCGGCGCTATGAACTTTAGAAGTTGAATCTCTTCATTTCTGTTGGAGTGGGCTCTAATTAGGGTTAAATGTGAGCTGAAACGGTAACATTGTGATGTTGCTTCAAAAAGCCGACCAGGTCACGATTCGGTTCACCCGAACCGAATCTCGGCCGGTTCATCGGTTTAATTTCAGTTTTTAAAATATCCAATTTTTGCTTAATCAACCGAGTACATTTAAGAAAACAATAAAAAATAAAATAAGTCTGTTTGATTATGCCGAAAGTAATTTTTGGTTAATTAGCTAATGTTTATAAATATGTTATACTAAAAATTTTAATGATGGTTTCAATATATATTTTTTCGATTAATCATGTTCTATATAGGGAAAAACAATAAATTGGTTTTGTGTACCTTTTATATTGTTGATCTCTTTTTTTTTTTCTATTTTTAA
>NC_029790.2:11001526-11013578 GCF_000816755.2 Arachis ipaensis | reverse complement strand
TACGTGAAATATATTATTTAAGATAAATTATTCCTTAATTATTGGTTTAGAATATAATCATCTTATATTATTTTTTATGATAAAACTTTTTGGAAATGTTTGGATGAAGGGAATAATTTTTTGGACGTAATTTTTTGTTTACTAACTCTTTTACTTCTATTTGATACACATTTCAGGCTATTTTTTTTTTGCATATTTGACCTACAAACATAAGGTGCATAATGAGTTATGTGTATATGTTGTACTATTTGGAGTATCTTGGATTTATTAGTGAATTAAACTATTAAGATAGTAAAATTACATATAAAACTATTAAATTATGTAATATTTTTTTATTCTTAAAATACATATCTCATATATAAGTATAGTTTCTTAAAATTTGAGGGGGGGTCGAGGCCACTACTCACCCCCCTCTAAGAAAGCTAAAAAAAGTAGCTCTAGAAAATACAAAAAAATTAAAACTAATGCTAAATTTTTTTATACACATACCTAAAATAAAACATAAAAATAAACCTTGAATACAAATAAGAGTACAGAAATTTTGAATTCCCTCCTATAAAAAGGTTTATAGGAGGAGTGTTTTACGTACAAAAAATTTTCATAAGGTACTCCATGAATAAACTTATATGAATGACTATTATATGTAAAAATGAATCTTGTTATTTTTTGCCAAAAAGTAATTGGCGTAAATTTTATCGTCGTATTATAACTGTAATTATGTGGCATATTTTTTGTTCTATATTAATTTTATATTCTACCTTTACTGCACATTTTAGTATAAATTTTAATGTTCGTAGTTGCACACGTATTTTACCATACATGTTATGTTTTTAGAACAGTATTTCTTATATCATATGGAATGAATACAGTAAGATACTTAACATTATTTTAGTGATGAAAAAGTTGTATCACATTAATTATTAAACCATATATTTGGTGTATAATAGATATGGACAAAACCTGGATTCTTAAGCCACGAGATAGCATATAATATAGACGAGGACTTAATAAGTTCCTAGACTTTGCATTTGCGAATGCATCATCGGATAACATGATAAAGTGTCCATGCCCTCAATGTGGGTTTCAATTTATGCAAATAAGAGAGGATGCGTACAACCACCTGTTGATAAAGCCCTTTCCCACTGGCTATACTTTGTGGTTGCGTCATGGTAAGAAACCAGCTGAGGAGAGCTCTACTTGCACACCGATAGTTGAGAAACCTACACCCGAGGTGAATCCATATCTTCAAATGGTGCACGAGGCATTTAACTTCACAATACCTCCTGAAAGTGAGGAGACCACAACAGCGGATCCTGTAGAAGATGATGATATAGAGTTGTCGTACTTGTACGATGGTCCAAGTCGTGAGGCACAGGATTTTGCCGATCTTCTTGCGGATGGAGCAGAGGAATTATATCCCGGCTGCTCGAAATACTAAAAATTGTCTTTCCTAGTGAAGCTTTATCACATTAAGTGTATGTGTGGTGTGAGTGACAAGGCTATGTCGATGATTTTGGACTTATTGCGCGATGCATCAAGCCAAATTCCCGTCCACTTTGTATGAAGCTAAGAAAATCATCCAAAAGTTGGGGATTGAGTACAAAAAGGTAAATGCATGCCCGAATGATTGCATGTTGTATCGGGGTGAGGATGAGGACGCGACCAAATGCAAGCAGTGTGGGACTTCACGATGGAAGCAGAAGACGCGAAAGGGTTCCGTTATGAAACTCAAAATACCTGTCAGGAAAAACGGAAAGCCTCTCCCAGCGAATACTCTCCATTACTTTCCTCTTATGCCACGACTGCAACGGTTATTCATGTGTAGCAAAACTTCATCTGACATGTTATGGCATAAAGAGGCAGATAATAACGATGGGTACTTGAGGCATCCAAGGGACGCTGAAGCATGGAAAGACTTTGATGCAAAGTATCCTTTTTTTCTAACGATGCTCGCAGTGTTCGCTTAGCTTTAGCAAGTGACGATTTTAATCCTTTCAGAAATATGAGTACCACATATTCCATTTGGCCTGTGATTCTTATTCCATACAATCTTCCTCCCTGGCTATGCATGAAACAGGCATCTTTTATACTATCTATGATTATTTCCGGTCCTAAAATGCTGGGTAACGACATCGATGTTTATTTGGAGCCCCTGGTGGATGAGTTGAAGCAACTATGGGATGGCGTTGAAATTTATGATGCTAATAAGGGGACCACTTTCAAGATGCGTGCGGCGATAATGTGGACTATTAGCGATTTTTCAGGGTTGAGAAATTTATCTGGGTGGAACACATACAGTGGGTTAGCTTGTCTCATGTGTAACGTGGACGCTAAGGCTCAGCGACTAACATTCAATCGAAAATGGTGTTACACTGGTCATCGCCGTTTCTTGAATTAGGGCCGTAAATATAGAGTAGACCAGATTAGATTTGACGGATAAGTTGAAAGCAGAGATCCACCGAAGAAGTATTATGGAGCAGATGTCTTAAGGCAGCAGTGTAACATGCAAGTATCGTTTGGGAAGAACTCAACTCTAACAGCCAAAAGAAGACGCATTGGTGAAGATGCAGATCAAGATGACTCGTATTGGAAAAAGAGGAGTGTGTTCTTTGAACACCCGTACTGGAAGAATCATATGTTGCGTCATAACCTTGACGTGATGCATATAGAGAAGAACATTTGTGACAATGTGGTCTTCACTATCTTAAACGATAGCGTCAAATCAAAAGATAATCTTAAGGCTCGCAAAGATTTGCAAAGATTTACAAAGCATGGGCATAAGGCCTGAATTGTGGCCGGACGAAGGTGGTAAATATCCTTCAGCAAGCTTCACAATGTCGAATCCACAGAAGGATGTATTCCTGAAGACTCTACAGAACGTGGTCTTTCCAGATGGTTACTTGAGCAATATTGCTCGTTGTGTTGACATCCGACAGCGCAAGTTGTATGGGTTGAAGAGTCACAACTGCCACATTCTAATGGAACAATTACTTCCAATTTTGGTGAAGAATGCATTGCCAAGTCCGGTATCGAATGTGATTGCGAATCTGTCCTCATTTTTCCGAGAACTCTGTGGAAAAGCTATAAATCCTATGCAGCTTGGTGCCCTTCAGAATCATGTTGTGCAAGCTCTGTGTCAGATGAAAATGATTTTTCCTCCATCCTTCTTCACTGTTATGGTTCACCTTACGGTGCACCTCGTTGATGAACTAAAACTTGGTGGCCCGGTACATTATCGGTGGATGTATTCAATAGAAAGGTTAGCTTGCTACTAAACACATTTAAGACATTTTTTTTCAAATTCATTACGTATATACTAAGCGTTATGTCGTATTTATGTAAAAGGTACTTAGGACGATTGAAGCAATACATGCGTAACAGGGCACAAGCAGAAGGCTCAATTGCGGAGGGCTATTTATCGGAGGAGATTTTGACATTCTGCTCCAGATTTTTGACGATTGACCTGTTGATATTACAAAAAATACAGGATGTACTATGTTCCCAGAAATTGGAAAAGCTTCAGGGGCTGTATCACATTTTATACCGACCCCAATGGAAAGAGATCAGGTACATCATCATGTGCTAGTCAATTGCGAGGCCGTCGCTCCATTTATTGAGTAAGTATGCACATGTAATCATTAATCACGATTATAACCAATTTCAAACACTCAGTCGTTGGACTAATTTCTTGTTATGTCGTAAAGTACATTTAGGGCAGAAACAAAGCGAAAATTATGGGATCAAACAAGGTCGCAATCTAAGATAGACTATGTTGTGCATGTAAAATTTTCTCGCCGGTTCAAGCGTGAGGTTTGTAGAAATTTAACCTGACCAACTTATTTGTGCCTTAGAATTATAAATTATAAATTCTAATTTTTTATACGAACAAACTCTAATTTATGGTGCTAGGTTCCAATGGACAGTACTGTACATTCAAACGAAATGAAGTTGCTGGCATGTGGTCCCATGCTAGGCAAGACATTTTGGGGCATACAACGTCAATGGATACAAGTTTAGAACTATCACAAAGAAAGACGGGTTGAAAACACAAAATAGTGGAGAAATTGTGGACATAATTGAACTGAACTACAGCTGCCATTTCACAGTGGTTTTGTTCAAATATATTTGGGCTGATACAACTACGAGCAGAGGAATCAAAAAAGACCATCTGGGCCTTACCAGCGTTAATTTCGCTCGTCCAATTTACACCGGTGATCGAAAAGAGGATGAACCGTACATATTGGTATCAGAAGCTCATCTCGTGTACTATGTACATGATGAAGTAGATCAAGAATGGAGTGTAGTGGTTCATGTAAAACCACGAGACTTGTATGACATGGGAGGAGAGAATGAAGATGTTGAAGCTATTTTTTCTCCTCAGCCCGGGTTGAACATGTCAGCAGCAGGTGACATCAGTGATTTACAGTTGACAAGGGATGATGATATAGAAGACCCAGTAGCAGATGTTTCTCATAACATCGATTATGTGGCATAGTGAAAATATGGCAAAACATGTACATCATTTTTAGAGTATCTGTGTGTGTTTGATAAGTTTAACAGTGTTTATGATGTACGCAGTTTGCTGGTTACATTACTATCTGTGTTTTCGTATTTGAATTAAATTTTCATTTTAAGTTAATTTTCATGAATACCACCAGTTCCTCATTTTTTCCAACGATTTTTGCTTTTAAAAGTTAGTTTTCAAGGCTTTGTTGTTCTCATCATCATTGTTATTGTTCTTAAACTCCAATAAAGAAAATTATGATATCGAGTAAATTATCTTGAATTATGATATTGTTATCATTGACAAATATATTTAATATAAAATGGTGTTGTAATAGGAGTAATGAAAACGGAGGATTTCTCATCATGCTATGCAGGCACAACATTCACTAACGAAATGGCTATGACCTCTCCATTCTCTTCATTGGAACATGCAATTACGGTTGCCAGAGACATATGGTACCGTAAGTTGAATGTTAGATCTTGGTTGGAGGCTATATCAGGACGATTTTGTTCTAATGAATACTTGGAAACAGCGAACGAAGCTACTGTGCAGATCTGTTCATTAGCTGTACCCTTAAACACTTGAGTTAAACATTATTTGATTAATAAGTATTTTACTTTGATATATGTGTACAACATTTAACCAATGATAGTTGTTACGTTCATGCTAAAGTTTGTAGGAACTTCATGAATGGGGATTAAAGTACGAGGAGAAATTTGGCTATGTTTTTGTGACATTTGTAGCTGGTAGGACATTTGAAGACATACTTGCTGAATTAAAGGTTAGAAATAAATTTCTAGCATAGAAAGTGAATTACAGAGACACAATATGATTTACAAAAAAGACCATCAACTATACATTTTATTATGGTGCATATGCGCTTTAATAACTCGCATGGTGTTGAGTTGGAGATTGCTTCAACAGAGGAATTGAAGTATATAGAACGTGCTATTAGAGAGCTTCTTTCTAAGAAATCTGTCCAAACTACCGATGAAAGAGATGATAATAGTTAATTTTGTATTTGTTAATTTTGAAAGTCCTCTTTCCATAATTTCGCAATTTTTTTCCTTAATAACTAGGTAATGACCTGGAAGTTATCAGTATCTTTTAAGTAGATTTATATGTTGTTGGTTGCATGTTCATATATACAGTGTCAACTGAATATTCAAGCGAAATAGTTGCTGACACTCTAGATGGAGCAGACACTAATTCAGAAGACGATTTAGATGCTATCTTCTCCGGTGGATATGACATCTCCAGGGATGTTGAGCTCAATAAGGTTCCAGAAGACAATGAAACTTTAAACACCCAACATAGAGAAGATGTCGTACGTGTTGCAAAAAGGGGTTTCGATCTGAACAAATTGCCATGGTTTGGAGATGACTTATCAGATCCATTATCACGTCACTGCAGCGGATTTCTGACAGAGTATTTCTGGCCAGGTCAATACGATGTTGATGAGAAATTTTGACTCAAAACTTGTTTGTCTACTTTAGTAATTCTGATTTTTATGCTCTATTAAACTTTGTTTTGAGTTTATGAATTCGGACGTTCACTTGATTTTTATGTTAGCATTTATGGTTGAATACAAACTCAAAATGACTAATAGTATAAGAGAAAACCTGATTCGTAAGTTTATTTTTAGTTATTCATTTATAAATATTTTTTTAATTAATGAATTATTTTTTATGTAACAAAAAAATAAAAATTTATTTAATGCATTAAGTTGCAGTATTTGAAACGTTTTTTCAGTAAAATAAATAGCGAGGACTAGAATAGTTTTAAGACGGCAATAATGTTTATACAAAAAAAAATTTCCAAGTTAAAAATAATATTGCAGCGATTAAAAAAAAACCGCTGCAAAACGAGTATCAATGTATTCAACAATTGTACATTTTACGGCGGTTATAGAAAAACCGCTGCAAAATGAGATTATTTGGTAGCGTCCTCTAAAACCGACACAAGAATCGCTACAAAACAGGTACATTTCGCAGCGGTTATCGAAAAACCGCTGTAAAATGAGATCATTTGGTAAACAATAATATAAAGTATCTAAAATAATATTTTTACATTAATAAATAATAATATATTATGTATAAATTTATTTTAAAGATATAAGTTAAAAATGAGATTAAACACAACTAACACATGATAATATTTAAATATATTTAAATATGTAAAAAAATATTTTTTGTTTTTGTTAAGATAAAAAAATACGAGTATTAGCCAAATATTATGTTTAGAATGTATATAATACACAAACACATTAACTTAATAAAGTGTTCGTATTTTATAGGTTATACATAATAATATAATAACTTTGCAAAAAAGATAAAAAATAAATATTGACTAAGATAATATAATTTTTGTGATAATATTTTACTGGTTCATTTTTTTATGGTATCAATACGTATTAATTAGTTAAATAACGAACTAAACACCTCTTAACAAAGTTTTCAATATATTAAAGGGAGCCACTCAGATAAAGACGCCTAAAACATTTTTTTTAAAAGATGTTTTTTAATAATTAAAATTTAATATATATAATCAATTATAAATCATGTTATTTTTGTTAAAATTAGATTAGATAAATTGATTTAATCAAAAAAATGGTGAATAAAATTTGAACTGGTCTATATTAATATTTTTTTTATCTATAACAATATATAATGGGAAAACCCATTTTTGTGTCCAATATTTTTTTTTCATTTTTATCCTTTTTAATAACTTACTTCTAGTTACAGAATTTCACTACTTCATTTTCATTCACCTTCATGTCAATATAACTTCTCCTGTTAATTTCTCTCACATCACGTTACTGCATCAGTTACAGAATTTGCACTACTTAATCTTCATCTTCATCTATAATAACTAATAGGATACCAATTTCTCTTCTTAATCTCTCTCACTTCACTGGTTACTCCATAATAGAAAAAATTTCCTTCATTTCTCCTCCATCTTCTCCTGCATTCTTCTCACTTCGCCTAAATATAAATGTAAAACCTACTGTAATTTATTTTTTGTCATTAAATAAAAGTGTAAAACTATTTTTACATGTTTCTTTGATTAATTACAGTTGACAACATACCAATGGAAGATTCACGTGGAAGTGGTCGACGAACTTGGCAAGACTATGCCAGACAACGAAGACAAAATATGAGTGAAGAACAGAGGCAGCAACACCTTGCCAGAAGGCGTGCCAGTTACCAAGATAGTATTAAACGAGGAAAACAAATCGATACATCAAGTGGACCAACTAACATGGCAACACCATTACAAGATATCACAAATATACCCCCTCAATAATACTCTGTATCAGGTACTCTAAGTTATACTTCCCATTAATAAATTTATGTTGTTAGTTTATCATTTAATATGGATTATTTTTTACGATATATCTATGTTACTGGACTCTTAGTACGTACCAATTATGTATAATTTATTTCTTGAGTGTACCCTTAAATTATCAAATTACATTATTTTCATCTTAATAATGAATTTTTTTACATATACAGATACTCACAATAACACCGGAGCTGGTTCAAGTAATATACCAAATGGTCCAAATATGGGTAGAAATCCTATATATTTATATTTATTTAATTAATAATAATTTATTTTTTCTTAAATTTTGATTCAATAAACTGGTATATTTTTTTAAACTTTTTTTTTATAATTTAGTTTTCTATTTAATTTGAATTATTTCTACAATATCTCTATGTTACTGTACTCTTAGTACTATTTATTTGTAATTTATCTACCGAATATACTCTTAAATTCTCAGCATACATTATTTTCATGTTAATTTAATATTTTTTAAATATTTAGATACTTATAATAAAAGCGAAACTGATTCAAGTAATAGATCGAATGGTAATAAATATGGATAGGACTCCTGTATATTTATTTAATTAATAGTAATTTATTTTTTCATAAATTTTGATTCAATAAATCTTCTATTATTGTCCTAAATAATATTATTATAAGAATAAATAAAATGTTCTCGCGCCGTATCATTATAAAAAAAATTGCATTAGATATATGTTTAATAATATAATTAAAACTTAAATTTTTTCACTGTATAACAAAAAAAATTAGTTGATAATTTCGATATTTTTTTATATTTTTCCTTCTAAAAAATAGATATATCAGAAGTGGCAATTTCTTCACTACATAAATTTAAATTGATAAATTTACTATTTTTATTATAATTATTATACTACCAGTTTAATATAATTTTTATATTCACGAATTACTTATTTCTAAAAAAAATTATCTATAACAATATATAATGCCAATACATGGGTTTGGTATTCAAAATTCTTTTCCAATTTTGCCCTTCCTTCTATCCCACTATATGTATGTCAGTTATTCTACATTAAAAGACTTCCACTACCTCATCTTTTCTCTTATCACATATATTCAATTTCTCTCTTATCTCATTAATTCACAATCACGCAACTTCTATAATTATCTCTTTTCTCTCCTACTATCTATCATCTCATATTACTGTTACTATATAATAGAAAACTTTTTTTCTTTTCTTATTCATCTTTTCTTACACCCTTCTCACTTTATTTAGATATAACATAAAACCTAATATAAGAATAATTGATATCTAAATTTAAGTTCTAATATTGTTTCTAAAAAAAAGTTTATTATTAAAAAATTCTTTCATTAGTTACGTTAAATAAAAAATTTTATATTTATTTTTTTATAGTAATTTAATTAAGATTTTTGTATTGGATGTAAATTATTATTGCAGAATTTTTTTATTTGAATATATTTTTAAAGAATAAAAATAAAATAATTCAATAGGGACAATTTATAAAAAAATAAATTTACACAAAATAATTTTTCTCTTATCATACTCTTCTAATATACTTTAGGTACTTACACAGTATATAAGGTTAATTGGCATCTAAATTAAGTTCTAATATAATCCTAGAGAAATTTATTATTAAAAAAATTTCTCCCATACATCCATCAGTTACGTTGAATAAAAAACACTTTCACACAATTTTTCACACCAACTTTATAAGAGTTTTCTATTGGATGTAAATTATTCATGTGGATTTGTTTTATTATGGATATGCTTTTAAAAGAATAAAAGTAAAATAGTTTATCAGAACAATATTTTTTGAAAAAAATTACACAGAATAATTTTTGTACTAATATATGAGGATTCATTTTACATATAATATTCATTTATCTGAATTTATTAGTGGAGTATTTTATAGAAATTATATTTAAGTAATTTTTTTATCTTATAATCATTTTATATTTTGGAATTCAAAATTTTGTATTTTTATTTTTATTCAAGTTTTGTTTTTATGTTTTATTTTAGTTCTGTTAATAAAAAGGTATTAACATTAGTTTTAATGTTTAATTTTATATTAATTATTAAAATCATGATATAATGGATGTACTCCTATAAAAAAATGAAAATGACTTCGTAACTATTTTTTTGTTGGAAGAAAACAGCACTTAATGACTATAGAGTATAATTTAAACAATTATAAATAAGTAACATAAGTAATAAAAAATAGACATAAAATTTAATTCTTTTGTTATTTGGTACAAAAATAAATATAATAAAATAAATCACTGTTCTCATACATAACGACATAAAATTTAACATTATCCTTTTCTAGAGTCATCTATTTTTTTATTTTTATCCTTATTTTTGTATTTTATTTTAATTTTATTAAACCCAAAAGTACTAATGTCATTTAACTTTAATTTTTAACTTTTTATCATAAATGAATATGTGACTTTGAATGTATTAGATAATAAAAAAACTCATAATAAAAAAAAGTTAAATTTACTCATTTGTTATATTTATAAGAGTGTAGATGATACAGATAAGAGTTACGCGATTTTTTTTTTAACTTTTATCTTTAAAGTAGTATTCACTTCTTAGTGTAATAATTATGAATTAATATATATTGGTAACTAATTTCGATTGAAGAGAAGATAGAAAGAGAATAAAAACTAAGGAAGGAAGAGAGAACAAACTAATATAAGAGTGGTGGTGAAGTATATGTAGATAGATAAAGATAAGAAAAAAGAGTAATAAAAACAAAAATTAAAAATTCTAAAAGAATAATAAGACTAAAGATAATTTAAAATGTTGAATATAAAATTATAAGAAATAAAAATTTTTTAGTAATTAATTTAAATTCAATTATTCTATATATTAAAAAAATTAAATAACTTATAAATTTTTTTATTTTTTATTTTATTATTTTATACAAAACTTTTGAATGCTTGATATCTTAATTTTTTTTTAAAATGATAAAATATGACTTAACAAGTAAGTATAAAAAATAAGTATCTTTATAATAGTTATACATCTAGATATCTAAATCAAACAAAAAAATAATTCTTTTAACAAATCTTTAACAACTTAAAAGTTAACACAATGGATATGTATGGATCAAAGTGATAAACAAAAATGAGAGATGCGATCATGATAATATGATATGGTGGTAATTGATTGCGATCGGGGTTAATAGAAGAAGAAAACAAAAAAGAAGAATAAAACAAGGCAACATAATAGTGACAGAGAGTTAATTATCATTAATTTATAATTTTTTAAAAATATATATCTCATTATTTTAATTTTATTTTATCATTTTACTAATTTTTTTTATTTTAGAAGATCCTCATCCATCAATTTATAACTGATTGACTGAAGGGGTGGGAAGACTAGAATTTTAACTCTATCCGGTCATATTATTCTAACTCAATCGGCAACTATTCCTTCTATGTGTTAGGTAATAGAAGAGTAAGTAAGCTAAGGGAGGGTGGAAGTGGATGAACAAAATTGATACAAATTATAAAGGAATTACCATGTTTATCTTAATGTCTACATCTACTAATACAACAAACATAAATACTTCGTTATAAAATATGACAAAGAAAAAAGTGATGATAACTTTACTTAAAACAATCTTGACCAACAATCTTTGTTCAAACTTCTACCACTTGTATATGAAGCCACAATTTGATCATCTTGCTTCTAAATTGATTTGGATTTTCTTCACACTTTTATCATGCATATATATATACTACCAAAATTCTAATTAATGTTTGTGATAAAATTAACAAAATTTGTGGGAATTTTATCTGGAGACATAAACAAGGACAACTCACCTTGTTAGCTGGGACAGAATCTATAAACTCAAAAAAGAAGTTGATCTGATCTTGGCCAATGGAGATACAGAGACATGAATGATATGTGCCTCAAATAATTACTAAATAATATTTAGAATTTTTCATACTACCAACATTTGAAACCCGTACTTACCATTCTTATGAAACAAAATAAAGAAGCCTTATTGACACAAATTCTTTGAAGTACATACAAATGTGAAAATACTCGTTTTTGATCCTGTAGAGTTAGATTCTGAAATTTTCATCAACCTTTGCTTTGAGAAATGAGAACTCACAAGAATTGTATTCCACTGTTCCTCCTACTAATGCCATAAAGAGCTCTTATTGATAATCCCTTACAAGTTTCTCTCGACCATATTTACATGT
>NC_029790.2:10997347-11001510 GCF_000816755.2 Arachis ipaensis | reverse complement strand
ATATATATAAAGTATTTAGGACTTATTAAAATTGACTTCCAAATAGTGAATGTATCTATCTATATCATGTGGTACATGTTGTTGGCTGATTAATATTTGGGCAAGAATTGAATTGATGTAGATGATGAGAATGAAATTGGGGTCATGATCTGAATACGAGATGGTGACAGGTATTATCACAAGGGTAAGGACAATCAATCACCTTCACACCTGCGCGGTCGAAATACCAATCTCCAACAGCCACAGCAATTACCTGCATCCATGCGTGCTAATTAATTAATTAATTAATGATAAGCTCAATGTATTACTGTTAGATTCGGTTCTCACCTTGTTCTTCACGATTGGAGAATTTTCAGCGAACCATGTGTCCTGCCTCTCAGATTGGCAGTGAGAGAAACATGAATTGATGAACAATCCATTCTTGTATGATCTTGAGAACTCTTTTATAATGTTCAGCATGTGAATCCTGAATCCTGTATACGCACTCAAAACTCTTAATCAAACTCTCAAGTCTCAACCTATCTCTCTCTCTCTCGTAAATATATTTATATCGATCACCTTGAAGAAATTGGATCTGTGATGTAGTACATTTAGCATAGTTTAATCTGCAATCATGCCAATATCCATGTGGATCTGCTGATGGAGGCGCTATACTCGATTGGATCTGATCAAAATATATATACGCATGGATCTTTCTAGAATTAATTTAAGGTAATTACCCATATAAAGATGTTTTTATATTAAGCAGTGGAATCAAATATATCAAACCATCAAACTCAGTTATCATCTTCACATATAAACAAATTCATGAATAGTAACTTTAAAGATAGATATTATATGATTTACCTGCCATGAATCATAAGCAGCATTGAGAATGAATAGCGGGGTTCTAACACTCGCAATCAAGTTCTGGGGGAAGAAGCACTTAAAAAGCAATTGAACACAGACTCAGCATAATCCTTCAAATGAAAAACGAGTTAATATTTAATTTGTTTCTTGAAATTTGAGGTTGGACTCAAATTGAGCCTTAAAATTTCAGTTGCCCCAAATTGGTCCTTCAAAATTTATCATCGTAATTCAAATTAATTGCTGAATTGATCTTTATTAATGGCGTTTGATTTAGTACACTAATTTGCTGTGATTTGAATTTCTCGTCCCGGTTTTATATGATGAGATTTATTAGAGTCCATATAAGCTAGACAGCTACTCCCAAATTTCACAAATTGAACTTGTTATTATTGTTTTCATGAGAATGTTGAGAAGCCAATTAAATTTCTAAGTGCTCTAGTAGGTCTCAATCATATAAAATCTAGGCGAAGAATCTAAATTGTGACAAATTAATGTGTAAAATTAACATGACATTGACAAAGATTAGTTCAAAAACTAACGCGAGTTGCTATTGTAAATTTTAGAATTCAAACGGAATCAATTATAATTTTAGGAGTTATTTTAAATCTAACCTTATATTTGGGAGACTAAATTAAGTATTAACTCAACGAAAACCAATATGTCTAAGTAACTATTGGTAAGAGAAAAAGAAAAACAACAGTTACCGATGTGGGGTCAAGATGATTAGTACATATCTCGGGCAAATTCTTCTGTGCTCCCTGAAAACATTTAACATATCACAATTGTCATTGAAGAAAGGTTTTCCAAGTTGAATTCACAAAAGAACAATGATTAAGATTGTGATTTCTTAACACATTATGCTTTCATGCTATAGTACATATACATTGGTCTCCACATAGCTAATGTGATACCTGCAATCCTACGACACCGGTGTAGAAATTTCTGAGGGTATGGCCACCAGATATATCAATTCTGTAATAAAAAAATAATTAAGCATGGTGGAAACGCCATTAAAAGCAGGAAACTACTACAACAATTACTTACGCATCAAGAAACAATCCGGCATCACTAAGACACTTCACTCTGGTGGTCCTAGGAAAGAGGTTGCGAAATTCGTCGCAGTGTATGATAGTAGCCAAGCCACCAGCAGAGCATCCGGAGAGAAGAGCCTGAACCAAATTAGTTAGTTATAGACTTATAGTGTTACATAACATGGAAAGAAACAATATTTAACTAATAGTGTAAATATTAGCATTTTTGTCCTGGTCAGCAATAATTTGCACTTATATTTACAGAGACACATAAATTAATACAGTTTGCATTTATATTTTTTAGAATTTGTACAAATGAATTATTAAAATTTATTTGTTAAAGACAATTTAGCATTTGTGTTGGTCAATGATTTCTTTCTAATATCAAGTACAACCTGCTCGGCAAAGCGCATTCCCTGGGACATCAAATCTTCTATTGCGGCTGCCCAAATCCTCTGTCCTCTGAATTGTAGGTCTGCTGTCTGAGATAGTACATGAATTTCAAGTGAGCTATTGTTAAATCAAGATAAAGCAAACAAACATGCACTTGGTATATCAAACACTACCTTGTCTTCACTATCACCGGTAAATGATGCTCCATCACAATAACGAATCTTTACTCTGTTCCAATTGAAAAAATCTGCAGCCACGTGCAAGTGCAACAGATTACACTGCTAATACAAAAAAGTTTGAGCGGTTGAGTTGAATTAAATGGTGACCTGGGTTTTCTTCAGCTTTGTTGCTCAGTATTCCCGTAAAAGGAATCTCCTTTTCCATAAATGTGGATGATCCACGCCGTGTTCTCTTGCGATAAACACATGTTCTAATGCTGTTACACCATCCACCTCCCTGCACAAACACAATCGGTAAATTCATGTAACTTAGCAGAAGAATTAGAAAGATGAATGAAGTGAAACCTCTAAATTAATAAGCCAGCTGTTTGCTCCTGATCCATAACCCCGATGCAAATGATAAGCAGGTAAAGATCCATCCAAGCACACTGCCAGACGCAGTTGTTGTATGTGTTAGCATGCATACAAAGAAAGAAAAATTGTGGAAAGTGTACCTGCTCCTTTGGCAGCTGCAGTATGAATAAGGGTGAGTCCCACGAAGAGAGTATTGCTCTGAAACAAAGATGATTCATGAGCCTCCAGCAATGAGGGTTCTGTTTCATTCAAGTGGTGATATTCATATCCTTGAAAGCCATGAACCCAGTTGCTTAAAACAAGTCCTATCGCAATCGCAATGGCAAGCCAGAAAAGTTTCCCCATTGGAGCACCGGACACGTTTGGAATCTAAGAGAGTTTTCTAAGTTAACTCAACGGTTTATATATACCATTCGTGTCACCCAAGCTCTCTACGATCCTTCGCTCTATTATTTAAACAAGTTATGTAACTATATTAGTATTTAATTGAATTCAAACTAAAGAAAGAAACCTATGAGAAAAATAATGTAAATGATGATAGTTACTGACGTGAAGATGTATTCATATATAGATAATACAGTTAAAAACTTGTAGGGTGTGTTTGAGAAGAAATGTGGTGGAATTGGAAAGTGAAATATTAAGGGTTAGGCGGTTGCTACTTTTGGTAAGACACGGGGAAAGCGGTGGCGCTGATCGGTGCTTGAATTGAATAGAATGGCCAAGTCCTCGATCGTACTACCGCATTCAAATCTTGAATTCAACGAGATGGGTCGCTTCTTTTCATTTCACTTGACATCAACCACTAGGTTTAACCTTAATAGGAAGGTGATTATTAATAGTTAAAAGTAATAATCACCTAATAATAATAATGATGATGATATTATTGATTAATATATGAAACAACACGACCCCACCAGCGGCACCGCTGCGAATGTGATGTAGCCAAAAACCCAACGAAGCAGTGAACTACGTTACGTTCAGTATACGCAACAACTATATCTGATATAATTCCCTTGATTATTGATTTGAGTTTCACTTTATTTAGTATGTGTTGTGCCTACACGTAGCTTCTTCACTCATCAACTCAACTGCTTCATTCTCCCAATCATAATTATACTGATTAATTCCATCCCATTTTGCATGGACGCCATTAAACCACATGTTAGTTGCTCTCAACTACCCAAATTGCTCATCGTCACACAGCAAATAAAATGCTTATTGTGGTGCCAAAATGTTGAGGAGGAATTGTAATGACTAGATCAAGACCATGCGATACGCGAAGAGTTAAATTAATTATATTATATAATATAAATTCAAAATATTATATTGTTTAGAGATGAATTAGATAATATATATC
>NC_029790.2:10991661-10997298 GCF_000816755.2 Arachis ipaensis | reverse complement strand
ACTTAACTTAAAGGAAAAAAAGAGAACACAATCCTTTTTTTTTCATCTCTTCTTTCATTCTATCTTCCTTATTTCAAGATCTATACCAAATTATAATACACTAGATTTTATTTTATCCTTTTATTTTATTTCTACTTTAATATATAAATCGCTTATATCCAAAAAAAAAAATTATTTTCTCATATAACACTTTCATTATCAAAAAGTCACACTTCTGGCTACACCACTCTAATAACAAAAAATATTACGACGACTTTATATATTTAATAATAAAATAGAATTTTTTTATTCGAAATCATACTGCTGTTTTCTTTGAAAAACCGAAAAAATACTTTATCTCAAAAACAAACAAGCCTATATATATAAACAAAACTTATTACATAAGTAGTTTATAAATATAATATACATACAAAGCATACAACTCTTATCCCTCTTACAAGATTATAATAATAAAGGCGAGAAAAATCTATAACATATGTATACAAATAGAAGTAGCATATCTAAGAATTTAACAAAAACTTCGCAAATTTCTTCGTTCGTTCTGAAAAGAGAAGTCTGTAGTGTAACGACCCAACTTCTAGCATGTCATGACTAATGCTAGCCGTCAAGTGCTACTTCACGATTTTTCTTAGAGACTCTAGACCTTATATTAAATATATATAGCGCTAATCGAGATCGCGTGTCAGATATATAGACATAACAAAATAGGTAATAGTTAAATAGATTCATATATATATGCCCGAAGGCTCATTTAGTACATCATAACTCACACTGGGTTACGTCATTGCTTATTCATGAAAATATTTATAGACTCCATATTTATACTAACATACCTCAACTCACAAGAGTCACCCTAGTCTGGGACCCATTCTAACTTGTTTATATAGGTATTTACAAAAGCACCTAACCCTCTAAAAGTCTATACAAAGTAAGGGCAAAGACAACTACTACTACTGCTACTATTATAACTACTGCTGGTCATCGATCACTGGTAGTTGAAGAAACACAGAAGTGCTGTATGGAAGTAAAAGAAGTCACTCTGACCCTCCGGTAATGCTACTGCTGCTCGCTAGTCACAAGGCTAGAAACTCAAAGAAGATCTCACCGATTTGCATCTGCGCAGTGGGAAAGTAAGGGGTGAGAACCTAAAATTTCCAGTAGGGTACTACACAGAAAAATCTAAGGGGTTCCGCAGCGTAAGTCTAAGACTTCGCGCAGTTAGGTCGGTAAGTCACACAAATAAGTACAAGTACAAGTATATAGCAGAATAGTAACCATGCACAAAATACAAGAAGCAAAGACACAATACAATCACAGGTACAAGTAAGCAATCACAAATATAGATAATGCAGCAACCAAGTATGATGCATGTGGTCCTATGCAGGCCATGAGCTCATGCGTCGGTTGACTACCCGCAACCCGACGTTACCTAGGAGCTAGTCCTAGATATGATTTTCCAATTGCGTCCGTCCGTGTATACGTGTCGATGTGGTTAAACATACCACCAGTCCGTGACAACAGACAATCGTGGCAAAATTTGACGCTATAATATACGCACAAAGGAAAAACATAGTTTTAGCAATTAGTCGGTAAATACCCGCCTCCAAACAACCTCTAGCACCTTGGAGTTTGCAGTTCTTTTTTCGTGACACATCTTAATAAATTTTATCTCTAAGGGACTTCTCTACCCTTCTTTTTAAATAAAATTTGTACCCGGTCCTTTCTTAAAATATCTCATCCTTGTCACATATTTTACCATTTTTGTTCTTGAAATTTTTGTACATTTTTAATTTTACCCTTTTTGTATATAACTTCGTTTTTCTAGTTTTTTTTAGGTTTTTAGTGACGTTTTCACCACTAGTGTTATTACATCACCATTTTACCCCTCATATTTTTTCTAATAGACCTTTTCTCCTTCATTGAATTAATTAATTATTTTTAATTTGACTTTATACCTAAAATTACTAATATGCCCCTAAGTACTCTAATTTTACCGTTTAACCTGATTTACCGTCAAAATGTTATCAGGTTAATCCTAATATTTTCTATGACCAAATTATCCATAATACTTTTAACTAATTTCAATTCTACCCTTAGGGACCTAAAAAATCATTTTACCTTTTATTAATTTATTTACTTATTCTAATTACCACTTTTTGTCGTTTTACTTCTAACTTTTACTAAAACTTTTATTTAGACCAAAAACTTTATCGTAATTATAATCTTGACCAATTAATTTATATAATTACTAATTTATTCTTGATGACACTAAGTTTAGAATTTTACTTATCTTTCTATTAAATTACATTTTTAACCCTCTTTTTACCCAAAAATGACCATAACACCCTTCTTACTTTTACACTTTTATTCCATAGGATTAAAATCAGTTTTCTAACCTCTTTTTAAACCTTATACACATGACTTTCATGATCATTTAGTGGCTAGATTTTCAAGAGTACAGTTTTTTATTTTTATCCACTTTTTATGACTCTTAAGACTTGAAACTTAAACCCCAAGTGTTCCAAATAATTTCAATAGTTTCATACAATTTTCAGAGGCAAATAAGCTTCATATATCACTCAAATAACAGTCCAAAAACAGATAAGCATTACTGAATTTTCAGAATTAAGAATCAAGCACAAAATCACCACAAAGTAGCTCATATGAACACCGAAAACAAGCACAAACATATTCTAACTAATCCTAACCCTTACCTCTTATGTAGTTCAGTTAGTAAACCTTTCTCACACTAGAAAACATGCATACAAGGACAGAAATACAGCTGGTGATGGTGTAGTTTTGTTTTTGACCAAAAGTGTCGCAAAAACGTCAAAATTCAACCACTTTGAACTCGAATCTCTCTAACTTCTTAGGCGTGCCCCATGGATATTTCAAGAGGAGTTCTATAACATGGAAGAGAATAAGAATTCATCATGGCTACTATTTTTTAAAAAAAGAAAAGAAAAGGAGAAAGAATAAGAGTTTACCTAGTCGAAATTTCGATATAAACGCAAGGATTAGCGAAAACGGCAACCGTTTGTGCTTGTATGGTTTGAGTCCTTGAAAAACACATGAAAAATAATAGAAGAAGAGTTAAAATATGGGCTGGGACACAGTGAATAGGTACAAGAATTTTTTCTCTTTCTCTCTCAAGCATTCGGTCAAAAGAGTGTAAACATGTGTAAATATTTTGTAAGTAAATTTTATGGCCACTGCTTCCTTAAATAAAAAATCAAAGTCTTGCTGAATTTATGATGGTAAAAGTGGCTGAAATTTTCGTGGTCAAGGGCTGGGCTTCAATGAATAAGGGACGTGAAAACGAGGAAGTTTGGTCAATGCTTGCGTGTCGAGTTTATCCACAATTAACCACAGTTAGTTAATTGAGGTTAAAAACACAGAAGAGAGGGGTGAAAGGTTGAGATAGTCTCGGCCCAGAGGCTGAGAAGGAGAGACAAATTACTTGGGTAGCAAGTAAGAAGATTTGGGGTCTTTAGAAGTCGTTTACGGAATACTAGTAAGAAATTCAGTTTGGAGTAAATTTTACTGTGTGGTAGATAATTAATGGCTAAGATTTATTCTTAAAGAAATAAATTATGAATGGATGGCTAATATTAATCTTGGAACACAATTACCAAGGTAGAAATTATTTTTACCACTGGTTTTGAAGTTTTTGGTTACAAGAGTTTTTCTTGGCGCACGCAAAACTGTCATTAAAAGTGAATTTTCGGCTCAAAAAGTCTCTAGTGAGAAAAATAAACTAATGGTAAGCTAATATTTATTATTTACTAGTCAAACTTGACTTAGAGGGATTAATTACCCTCATAAAGTCAATTTTAACCTTATTAATGGCCTTTTTTATTTTTTATTTATTTTTATCTTTAATTTTTTTTTTACCATTGAACCAGCCTCACTATTTCTTGTTGGACCGTGGTTCGAAATTTTGCGAAATAAATTTTAAAATAGCCACAAATTTCTATTTACCGAAAATCGGGTTCTTACATGTAGGGGTGAAAACATCATCATCGCTATTTCTCAATAGAAGATTTAAGAATTGTTATAAAAAGATATTTTCAATAAAACTATTTTCAGTCGCAGTGATCGTCAATTCATTATTCAAATTTAAAACTCATTTTTCTTATAAAAATTTCACGTAAAATAACATTCTATATATTTCACCATTTATGTTTGGTTTGCAAATATATTTGACATATGTTGTTGTATGTTGTCTTTAAAAATGGATGTTTATTATTAATATTGAAAGATAATATTTATGCATGTTGGTAAAGTTTTAAAAACAGAAAAAATTCTGTTCATTTTTCAAAAATTTTATCAATTGACTTGCTACGGACTTGTCTCTTAAACTTCAGTCATGACTTGATTCGAATCATAATATTATATGCTTAAATAAGAACCAATCCAATTAATTTGACTTTTTTTTCTCTTTTTTCTTTTATTTTTTTTCATAGGTAAACACACAAAAATTTCTTTTCATAATAAAAAATAATTATTTATTTTTTATGTATCACTTTATTATTAAAAATAACAAATGTGCACAACATTCTACTTTAACTAATCACATATCATTGCCATAAAAGAGGAGCCACGTGGTCTAGCTCATGCATCCAGCAATGAAGCAATAGTGCAATACCCCTTGGAGGCTTGGAGCATGTGCAGATGTGCTGCTTCAATATTGGGTCCTTCTCAAAATTAGGTCCATCATAGCCCCATATTCGTATTCCTCTTTTTTTCCCCCTCAACTTTTGGGCTCCATGATCGTTCTTTCCTTCAGTTAGCCACTCTCTGTTTCTTTGTATGACTCCTCAGCCCAACAACAATTGAGTTTTCTGATTAATCACGATATGACAGTGATAGACACCAAATCAGAGATAACTGACTTAGGTTGGTCGAGTAGTCAGCTTATTTATTTGTTTAAGTAAGGGTCAGCCGAAGAGCCTTAGTTCAGGTGGCGTTTCACCCCTCTCCACCACTAAAGTCTAGAGTTCAAACTCTAGAGGATGTATTTAAAGAAGAAAATGTGATAAATACAGGAGGAGTGTGTGGATGTGTTGTGTACCTAGAATTGAGAGTTATCTAATTTATTGAGATACTTAAAATTGGGAGTTGTCCAATTTACTGACCAAAAAAAAAGTAAAGGATCCTGTCGAGTTAGAGAATTAGAGTATATCGTGAATAAGAGTGATGATGGGTGGTACGTAACGTCAATAGGGTTGGGAATTGGGAGGGACCGAAGAAGACGACGAGGAAGATTGTTGACTTGAGAGTCACATTCATAACCATATCCCTTTCGGGTGGAAGAACTTGTCAATGTGAACAGTTAATCAACAAAACTTTGCCCTTCACACCCCACCACCAAACATATATCAAAATTTTAGGGTCACAAAAATCATACATAAAAGTATAAAACCAACATAGTGAACGCAATTAACTGTATATTCTATGAGTTGTTATATTTCCTATGAATCTAACTGATATTCACAGCAATGCCTACCTTAAAAGTAGAATTTAGCTTCGATATAAGGATTTTACGTAATTATTCAACTAAGTTAATACATTAAAATAATTTTTTAATTATTGAATTTAAAAATTAATTTTTTTTGTTATTATAATGTATAATTG
>NC_029790.2:10980702-10991587 GCF_000816755.2 Arachis ipaensis | reverse complement strand
ATTTAGAATTTAACATTTAAAATTTAGAGTAATAAATATAACTAATCTAAAGATGATCAGGTAATTTTAAGATATTAACGGATATAAAAAAAGTTTAAGGAACTAATAATTTTAATTTATATTGGTGAACATTTTTAGTTAATAATCCAATATTTGTAGTGTAATAAGTTAACACCATTTGAGCTATAACCCATTGGCTTGTAGTGTAATAAGTTAACACCATATTTTTAGTCAATATTTTAAATATTATTGGCTAACTATTGACAAAAAATAAGAGTTATTCTCTGCATACAAGTTATTTTTTATACAAGTCCTTACAAGTTATTTATATTTACGTGTGTACGTTCTTTTTCGTGTCACTGCTGCACGTTCTTCTTCTTCTTTTTCGTTATCGTTGTCACCAACACCACCTCCTCCTCCTCTTCCACTTTCTTTTTTCATTGGAATTTCTTCTCCTCATTCCTTTCTCTCCTTCTCCTCCATCATCAGTTATCTCGTTGTTAAAGATAATAAATAATTCAAGTTCAGATTGTCAATTGAATTAAAACGAAATTAATTATTGTTTTGAATCCAATCAAATGACTGAGGTGTTGTTCAATTCTAGTTAATTTTTTCGTTAGTAGTTTATGATTCTGTAGGTGAATAATATTTCATCGTTGATGGTTTGAATGGAATGTAATGTAAAAGCTCTGCATTAGAAGAAACATTTTTCTGCATTTGCAGCAAATTTGGGTGTAACACGAAGATATTTGAGTGTATTGTTTAAGAATTTTAGGTGTATGTGTGCTGATAAGTTCTGCATAATTCAAAACTCTTCTTCTCCCTCCTCCTCATCTTCTATTGCTTCTTATTCTTCTTTTTCATCATCATTATCATCTTTTTTTTTTCTTTTTTTATTTTCTCAAGTTTCTTCTTGTTTTACTCTTTTAATAAGAATAAAAACAAAAAAAATTAAACAAGTAAGAAGAAGAAACACACAATGGTACAAAATTACTTGGAAGAGGATGAACTTACATTTATTCAACTAAAAGAAAGAAAGAAATAAGGAAAAGAAGAAGAAGAAAAAAATACAGCATTAGAGAAAATATTTTTCTGTATTTGCAGCAAATTTAGGTGTAACACAAAGATATTCGAGTGTATTATTTAAGAATTTTCAGTGTATGTATGCTGATAAGTTCTGCATAATTCAAAACTCTTCCTCTTTCTCATCTTCTGCTGTTTCTTCTTCTTCTTCTTTTTCATTATCATCACCATCTTCTTCTTTTTTTTTTCTTATTCATCTTTTTCTTTTTGTTTTAACTTTTTAAGTTTCTTCTTATTTTACTCTCTTAACAAGAATAAAAAAAATCAAAAAAAAAAAAAGAAGAAACACATAATGTTACAAAATTACTTGAAAGATGATGAACTTACATTCATTCAACTAAAAGAAAGAAAGAAATAAGAAAAAAAAAGAAGAAAAAAATACAGCATTAGAAGAAATATTTTTCTGTATTTGCAGCAAATTTGGGTGTAACGCAAAGATATTTAGGTGTAACACAAAGATATTCGAGTGTATTATTTAAGAAATTTTGGTGTACATGTGCTGATAAGTTCTGCATAATTTAAAACTATTCCTCTTCCTCCTCCTCATCTTCTGCTACTTCTTCTTCTTCTTCTTTATCTTCTTATTTCATATTCTCATAATTCTTTTTGGGAGAAAAAAATTAAACAAAGAAAAAAATATATAATGTTGCAAAATCAATAGAAAGAGGAGGAGGAAAAAAATGCAGCAACAACAACAGTAATAAAAAAAACGACGATAAAGATGAAACACACGAAGAAAAATGAGAAGAAACGCAAAGAAGGAGGAGGAAGAGGAGAAAGAACGCAAGATACAAAGAGGAACAACATGATTTCACGCACTCATTATGTAAGTGACTTATATGACTTGTATGCCAAAAAGACTTATATGTGTAGTAGTATTCAAAAAATAAATAAATTGTGTTGGCCTTGTAATATTACTAAAAAAATTAAATTTAATTATTTTATTAATTTTTATAATTTTACTAAATTTATAATTAAATTTTTATAATTTAGACATATTCAAATATGTATATATAATTATGATTGATTTTTCTTTTTTATTAGATAAATTTTTTCTTTTGTCAAATAGATTACTTAATATTAAATAATTAAATCGGAGACCTTTAAAATGGAAAGAAAACAAGATGTCGTGTGAACTAAGGTTGATAGACAAAAAAGACACTACTTAAATTGAGTTAAGTGAAGACTGACTAAAATGACCACTACAACTTTACTCGAGTTGGACACTATCCATTATCCAATGATCAAGTATGGTTTACAACTTTGTGCCGCTTAATCGAAGTAGGATATAGAGTCTTATTTCGCTCTGTTTATACCAAATTTAAAGATTGAAATGTTTTAAGCTTGTTTGAAAACCATTTAACATGAGAAAAGAATTCTATTTCCTTTAAAAAAAGAATTCATTTCTATTTGAAACTCAATTCCATAATTTGGAATGACTACAATATATTAATGGAACAGAATTTAAGTTTGAAGAGTGTGAGAGTTGATTTGGAAATCAGACCCTTTTTTGTCTTATTTACAAATGAAGAAAAAATAAAAATTAAAATTCTTAAAGAAATTCAAATCATTCATTTTTAGTTGTTTTAAAGCAGAAAAAAGAATTCAATTCTTGAGTGAAATCTAATTCTTAGTATTTCAAACAAACTCTTTTAGTTATTTTTTATGATGACAATGATATCATACTTGTGCACGGCATAATGTCAAAAATATTGACTGTGGTCACATTAGAATTCATGAGAAAAAGAGTCATACAATAACCCTTTAAGAGAAAGTTAAATTAGACAAAACAATTATCGGAATATAGTTATAAACACCATCTGTCTTTGTTACCACGATAAGAAAAAAAGTATTATATGGTAAAAAAAAAATTGATAATGAATATATTAAATTTACACTATTTAAAAAATTTAAAAATTGATTTAAGGGCTCAATAAAGATAAAGTTTAGGAGCCAATAGATTTTGTAATTTTTAGCCATCAATTAGCTATTAATGATATTTTTAATGGTGTGAGATTGCATCTAATGGTATAGAATCATTCAATTTTTTTTCGATGGTTAAGTGCTGGCCAGAATTTAACAAAAGTGCTGGCCCCTAGTACTCCTCCTCAATAAAAATAAAATTATAAAAAATAAAAAATATATTTTTTAATCAAATAATATTATATATTTTTTTAAAATAAAAAAGATCAACACAATATGATAAAGCAAAAAGATTAACAAAATAACAAAATAAATAAATAAATAATTCAATCCGTAATCATTTTTGATATTATCATTAACAACTATAGGAGTCAACACTATATTATTCTTAATAGCTCTTTATTGTTCTATTTTAATTGTGTTCTTGAAGATCCTACAATTTTTTCAATCCAAACATTTCAAATAACAACAAAAAAATTAATCAACCACTAATTTTGCTTTTTTTTTATCAGATGCTTCTCTTCAACTCTTAAAGTGCTACTTAAGAGTAACTCAAACCGTTTACAGTTTATTTAAGACAAATAGCCAAGTACACCACATTTGTTAAGTATACTCACGACTAAAAAATAAATTCAATCTCTTTTTTACATAGTATACAAACAATGTCATTCTGGACAATAATACTTAGTCTATACAATCTTTTCTTAGTATTAATCCGTTCAACCAAGACAAACCAAACAAATAATTTAACTCTTGGTGGGACAATGTCTTTTTAGATAGTATTAGCGAAACTATAACTTGTTATATTTTTTGGAAGTAGTTCTAACTGCATAACCTGTACAAAAGAGTTAGTAGAATAAACGTTTTTTTTAATCAAATTTCTATATAACTCGATCCTTTCTCTCATATGTTAACCTGACTAACTGTGAGATTCTATAAAGTTGGTTCAGTAGCCCCATCTCCCATTGGAACAACTTTCTTTTTTGTTGAAAATTCCATATCCATTCTACCTCATCTCAAAATCCACAATCTCCTATAACTGATCCTCTTTGGTTTGAGATCGAAAAAATTTTTGAAAAAATATCTTTTAGAGCACCACTTTGTAGCTAGTTGTCTTTTCAGAACCGAATCCTTCTTTCATCTCCTAATTTCATAGACAAACCTCCAATCAACTTCTCCCTTACATGTGGTTATTTGATTTGTAACTGACAAATATCCTTCCAAGAACCTGTATAGGTGTAGGCTGACTAGCAAGCAACTCTGAAGGATTCAAATTATTGCATGAACACAAAATCTTCTTTTATAGCGAACAATCTTCTTTCAAAAACTTCTACCACCACTTAAACAAAAGAGATGTATTCTGAATCACAGCATCCTCAACCCTCAGTCCACCTAATTTTTTCGGAACCTGCACCACTTCCGATTTCACTAAAGGTATCTCTTTTTTTCATCCTCTTTACTCCACAAGGACCTTCTCTACAACGAAATTAATTTTTCTGCCACATATTTTGGTATCATATACAAGCTAAGATAATACACATGAAGGTTATTATGAACATACTTAATAAGAACCAGCTTATTAGCTTTATTAAGGATTTTCACTTTTCACATACTGAACTTCGCTTTCACTTTGTCTATTACTAATTTTCATGTCTTGACAAGTCTTGAATTTATTCCGAAAGATATACCAAGATATTTTACTAATAGTGATGCTTCCTTACAACCCAAGCACATCTTTTGTTTCCAATCTTACTTGCAATTAACTAGAATTAAATTAGACTTGTCAAAATTTTGACATTATTTCAAAACACCGCATAGTCTTTTGTAATTTTTGATAATTTCCTCCTCAAAATGACAAAACAGAATATTATCATTTGCAAACTGAAAAATCAGATAATTCTTTTATCTCTTCTAATAAAATAAAAAATAAAAACACCCATTTTTTACTATGTCTCCAACCATCGATATAGAACATCCACCTCAAATACCAACAAATATTATACACTTATCTTTAATTCTTTTTAGGTCTAATTTTTACACTATATGATACAAATATAAAGAGTGAAGTTCATATTTTCTTCTTCCATCTTTTAAATAAAGAGAAAGTATAGGGAGCCAATGGAGTATTTATACAATGTGTACAATAAGAGTATAGGGATGTTCGATTCACTAGCATATTAGATGTTTATTATCCCTGATACTCGAATGGTTATTTTGGATAGTATGAGTGTATTGTATTTAAGAAATTAGTAGTATTTTATTTTGGATATTCATTTTTTAATTTATATTGGACCCAATAAATAATTTATTGTACACATCGTACAAATACTCCATTGACTCTCTAGCGAGATTCTTAAACAAATTAGACATCAATTCTTGAGCACCATAGAATTTGTTTTTTTTTTTTTTTTCTATGCAATTGTTGCATAGTCATTCTATTCTCTTTTCATTTGAATAAAGTTGTATATGCACGTGGCTCACTAAACAAGCTCTTTAAACGTACATGATAGATACTAGATAGCTACGAACACGAACTTCCCTTCATTTTAGGACCCTTTATTATCCGACTAACTCTCTCAACTCTTGTTAACTAATTAACATCGCTCCAAACCCAATTACAACTCATCTGAACAAGCTTCAATATTAAGAATCTGGAAACTCGAAGACACATAGATAGTGCCGGATCCAACAACATCAAATCAATCATACAAAGCACACATGTTACCATACGAGACATTTCAACCACTAATAGCAACAACCTCTATCATGCACAGCATAATATATATAATAATCACATGAGTCTTAATTAATTAAGCATGCATCCTAATTAATCTCCATTTTTCTGAGGGGAACTTGATCTAAAGGCTTGTTGTGATTTGTGGCAGCAGCAGCAGGAGGAGGAGGAGGGTGTAGTTGATCAGATTTGTACTTGTACCTTGAGGCCCAGAAGATGTAGTTGAAGAAGTTAATGCAGCTAAGAATGGCCAAGAACCAATAAAACAAGTTGAGATTATTGTGATTCAAGTCAAAACCATGCAACCACCCTTGTTTACTAGGACTCACTCTTTTCGTAACACCATTTATGAGATTCACAAACACCGTGCTCAGAAAGTATCCAAGAGACATGGATAGCCACGTCAACGATGTTGACAACGATTTCATCCCCGAAGGAGCTTCTCTGTAGAAGAATTCCAACAGTCCCACAAGCGTGAACATGTCCGCAACACCAAATATAGCGTACTGGAACGAAAGCCAGAACAGGCTTATGGGGTTAGAAGGGTCTTTTCTCCCTCTCTCCCTTCTTTTCACCTCAACAATTGCAGCCACTGCCATTGAGATTGCAGAGAGAACAAGGCCTACGCCAACTCTCTGTAGTTGTGTAATTCCTGAGGGGTGGTTTGTGATCTTGCGTGCGAATGGGACGAAGAATAGTTCGTAAATGGGGACCAAGATGGTTATGAAGACAAGGGGTATAACGGGAATGGAAGGTGCTGGAACTGTTAGAGAACCCAGTTTGAGGTTCATTACATTGCCTTGCTGAACTGAGAATGTTTGAAGCTGTGCCAAGCATGTGTTCATTATGATGGTGCTTCCCACTATTGGTAGCATTCTTATTAGGATCTTCACTTCTTCTACCTGTGTTACTGTGCACACTTTCCATCTATCTGCCTTTGACTTTTCTGAAACAATCGCCGCTTTATCTAGGAACCTGATCATCATCATTAAAAGAAAATAATAAACTAATACTTTAATCAATATCATGGTTTAAAAGATTATTTCCAAAACGAAATATAAGCACGGTCGCTATCATGATTTAAAAGGCATGGAATGAGTGTTCAAAGATTATATAAAAGTTTAGTGGGCCCAACGTGTTGAATGAATCCTAACATGCGCAATTGCTGGACCAAGTTGTGTGTTTGTGTTTGGCTTTATCATTTCCAGAAAATTATTAAGTAAGCTTTTAATTTGTGCATGCAAGTTTGTTAACAAGTTATTAAGCAGCATAAGTGTAAAGCAGAGTCACCTAATCTGGTTGGTGTGTGCAATCTTCTCTACAGCAGCATCTTTGTCACTGATCTCATACAATTCTTGGTGTGATTCTGGCAGTGACAGCTTTCGGTTCTTAAAAGCCACAACAAGAACCTGAAGAATCCTCAAAATGGGGCTATCCCCAGGAGTTTTGATTCTATAGAATGGTTTTCCAATAGCAAGAGTGATGAATCCAATGGAGGAAGCTATGGTTATGATGAAGAATCCCCAGTGCCATGCTTTCTGAGTGCTGACCCAAACAACAGCAGTTACACCAGTGATTGCTCCAAGAGTTGAACTCATTAGAAGCCAGTTGAAGAAGCTTGCAAGAGCTTTTGCTTCACTTGGATCCTTGTCATCAAATTGGTCAGCACCAAATGCAGTCATGGAGCCTCTAACCCCTCCCACTCCCAATGCCAACAAGCACAGTGATGTGTACAACATCACTGCTATACCACCTTTCACACAGCTTGATTTCCCACATGCTTCTGGGTGTAAATGCCTTGAACCAGCTTGAACACTCAGCATTGCCAATGCCTAATTCATAGTTACATGTGAATATGAATGTGACATATCAGGTGTTAATTGTTTACTTTATTAGCTACTTACCATGACTTCAAGGGATCCAAAAAGCAAGCATGTGCTGAATCTGTTTAAGTATGTGTCTGAGATGAAGCCTCCAACAAGGGAAAGCAAGAAAGTTGAACCCATGAAGTTTGTGAGAGTGTTGGCTGAACTTGACAGATCAAAGTGCATCACCCCATAAAAGTAAAGCACTAGGCTCACCATGTTTGCCACAAATCCCATGTTGTCCAATGCTGACAACACTACACAACAACAGGAACAACACAATTAAAAGCCTTCAAGCAAAACAACACAACAGAATTAAAAGTTTTTTTTTTTCTTTTCTTTTCTTGCTTACCAAAGATGAACATGGAAGCCCTGAATCCACCTTTTTTTCTCTTCCATTCTGCTAGGAGCTTCTGTTCTTCTTTTTCCTCTTGGTCTGCCTGCATGACAAGATCAGGATTGGAAGTCATCAACCATATGTATGTACAATGAATCAAAGAAGGTGAAGAGATAGAGATTAGAGAAGCAGCATGGAATGAAGTGAAAGACTACTACACTAGGCTTACCATTCTTGAGATGTGAATGGAGAGTTTTAGAGTTTAGACAAGAATGTATGTGATAGATGTTCAAAGGAAATGGTGCTCTGTGAACATATAATTATAACCCAAAAAGGGAAGCTTCTGAGAAAAGCTCTATTTCAGAAAATGATGGTAAAGAGAGTAACTTTGAGTTCAGAAAAAGTAACTCCTATGGCCTTATTTTCATTGCCTCTTATCATTCACTTATTGTCCTCCATTCTATTTATCATGCTATGTGTCTCTTTTTTCAAATTCAAAAGGCAGAAATTTAGAAAAAGAAAATAAAAATATTGAGCTGTATTATTGATACAGAATCACGTATAAGGAGAAAACAAGTGGGTTTAAGGGGTGATAATTATGGATGCTAAATCAATCAAATTATTTTAATCAAGCCAACATAGTGCCCCACTCCTCCTAATACATATGCTTGTCTTTGTTGAACAATCCATTTCTAGCTACGTTATCAAATGCCTAAACAAGAAGCTTTCAGAAAAGTTGATGGGTCAAATTGAATTTGAAATGAAATATAGAAGAAATTTGCTAAACCTTTTCCCCTGCTTGATTTGATTCATAGCATGCATCATGTGATTAGGTGGTCATATCACACATTATCAAATTCATCAACTATATATAGACTTTAAAGTAGCATCATCATGCATATCTATATCACGTGGATTCTTATCATTTAGCTCTTAATTATTTTTATTCATTGTCATGAGAAAAAGACCTCTAAATAGAATTTGGTAGCTCTAAGAAGTTGAGTGTGTCAGTGTGAATTCTACTACTAATTGCATAGTTAAAGCTGTCAGCAACCTCGTGTGAAAGATTGGACCATTAACTCTCTCATCATACTTTACTTTAAAGTGAGGAATAATGAGGTTGAAACTTGTTCCTGCTATGGTCAAGCACCTTTGTCAGAAGGATACTATGCACATCATATTTTTTTTTCCTTGCCATGGTAATTTTTAAAACATAATATGTACCCTCAAGAAGGAAACACACAATCCATTTTGTCAAAGTTGACTTTTCCTTCCATATCCAAGGTGCAATTAATGTTAAAATTATAAAATGTATCTTAAACTCTAGAGATAAAACATTATAACAAATATTCAAAGTTGAAAGTTGAAAGCATTTGTCACATGGTACAGCTCAGAGTGTGTCTACCATGTTGTTTTTATAGAGCTCCAATGCTTGATAAAAGCCCCATGAATGTCACTTTCTCCCTCATATTATGGATATCTATCTACACTCTACACTCTACACTCTACATACAGGAACTGAGAGTTGTTTGTTTTTCCCTCTCTTTAACTTTACTTTTGCCTTGTGATCTTACTCTAGTGATATAGAGTATCCAATTCATCCGAAGTGTCTCTTTCAAAATAGCAGTCTAACTTGTAGTAGTATCTCAATCATGCTGAATCTTTTTTCGTTTAAGAATCACTGTCAACTGACAACAGAGTAACACCTTTTATTTCTATCTTCCACACTGTTATATGAGGCAAAAACGTGTAAGACTTGGTGTCACCCCCTTCATCTCCATACACCTTTTCTTTCATCTTTCAAGTTAAGCCATGCTCAGTTAAATCCTACCCTCACTGTATATTATTATGTCTTGTCCTTCACTACATTCATTCATGTATAATTAATATATATTTCATACCATGATCAAGATGCATCATTTGTTCCATCAGGGGTAATCATAATAAAATAGTAAAAAAATGGGGAGATAAATTATTAGCACTATTTGTAGCTATTGAAACAGGTAAGAGAAGTTACTAATGCTCTTTGCGTGTGGATGGAAATTTATTTCATGTGCGAATCAGTGACTAGTCTTTCATAGTGGCTGTTGAATGTTGATGCTTCTTCTCTACTTGGGATCAGAGACATAACATCATGGTCCTCACTCCTCACCAATATTCATAAAATAAATTAAATGTTCTTTTAAAAAAGTTTGATATATTAACCCTACCTTCCATGCCATGCATATGCTTTAACACCCGTTATTATCACTTCTTTCCCCACAAATTTGTTAGTGCTTTTTCCAAAGTGATTGAGTTCTCTCAATAAATTTCTGCTTGTAATAAATGTTATCTGATATCTCTTTCTTCCCTTCTCAACATGCATTGTGTTCACTGTATCGCTTGTTTTCAACCTCCACAATTCCATTATTGTTACTTTAATTGGAGGAATGTTTTCTTATTAGTTGGTGGGTGTGCATGTGAATCAATGATTAAGACAAATTTCGCTGGAAGTGACCAAAATATTATTAGGGGGAGAAAGAAAAAAAATTTATAAATGTGATCATTTAAACTTTAAACTCTTTCAAATTCAATGATGGAAAAGTGAGCTTCATCTGCCTTATCAAAGCTATGTTTTCTTTTTCTTTCTTTTTTATTTTTGGGTAGGTGGATAGCTATGTTTTAATTTCTCTACACAATTTTATTTTCCCCACCACACGCACATAATTTTTTAGTGAGACTGAGATTGATTGATTGAATATTGTCATGATTTAAAAATATCTTCCAAGATTTTAAATTCGGTTTTCTATCACCCAAAAAAAAATTTTCGGTTTTGTTTTCAAAGGCACAGGGACATCTAATTGACGCGCTAATTAAATATATCTATACAATTCTATAGCTATAAAAGGAATATGAAGAGTTTAATATTCAATTTTTTTTTTTCATTTTAATCTTATTAATAAA
>NC_029790.2:10971310-10980676 GCF_000816755.2 Arachis ipaensis | reverse complement strand
AATTCTTCTAATTATTTTTTGTTTTTAAAAAAAATTACGAGAAGTGAAACTACTCATGATTGAACATGCCAAAAAAAATTATAAATTATCATAAAAAATGTTATTTTTATGAAAATGATAAAAAAAGTTCCAGAAAGATTGAGAGAAAAAAGATGGAGTATATATTTTTTGCAATCATTTAATTTATATGGATAAAAAAGAATAAAGTAATTTAAAAAAAATGTATGCTTTAGTGAATTTTTGAATAAAAATAAATTATTTTATCATTCATAAATTTTAGAAGGAATAAAGATAAAAAAAAAATTAGTCTTAGTTTATATATTTTAGTACTCTGTGAGTACTCATTTTTTGATTTGCTATTTAGTCTCATTTTAATAATAAATACAAATAAAAAATTATTACACGCATATTTATATTTTTTATTTTATTCATCAAAATTATGATGTTATCACTGTTATTTATCCAATCAATCAACTATAAAATACAAATAATTTTTATTTTTTTAAAATCTTGAAAAATATAAATGCAATGACCTTTTGAGTTACATGGCTAAGATTTAAAGATGATTTTTTAAATACATATTAATTGGTGAAATTTTATAAAATACAAAATTAATTTTATTTTAATTTTTTAAATATGTAAATAAAATATAATTTTAACAAAAGGCTTCTACAATTATAAAAAATATATATCTCTTTAAAAAATAATAGAAAAAATGGCTAAATAGATCATGCAGCCGTTAATATTATTCTATTCTCGTACGAGATGCATTAGTTGTAATTTCAAAGCGTGTGTTTTTGTGTTATAATAATCATAATGAATTTGTTAGGTCCTTTAAGCTGGTCCCATTTTTTATTCGAGCCTAAAGTTTTGATTATTTAATGAAAGTTTTTATTCATCATCATTTGATTATCTCCAAATTTTTTATATTGTTGTTGCTGGTACGTTCTTTGTTATATGTTATTTATTATTCAAGAAGAAGGATTATCTGTTTTCTATAATTTTTTCACTTCTACCATTCGTTTTAACTATGTCAATTTCATCTAGTTTGAGATCTTCACGCCTCATGTTTAAGGAACTAAATATGAGAAAAGGAATTTGTGCTTAATCCATTTGCTTCTTATTTGTGCAAATCATATAGCTGTTGGTAATGTTGAGAATACAAATGTTTTATTTGGATAAAATTTCATACTTGCCTTACTCAACAACGATACTATGCAGCTGATGACGGCCTATTATTTTACCGAAGTATTTGCTGATCGGATACTTAATATGGCGCGAATTTTAGAGTCCTCAACTTAACTAAAATTGTTATGGTTTTCTAAGAAATTTTTACTAGAAAGCTCTTCTATAAGATTTTTTTCTCTTAAAAAATTATCAATTTAGTATCCAAATTATTTTCTAACTTTGTCTTTATATATGTTTTCAAATTACAATTACTGTATTTTTGCGCTCAAATTATCCCCAATTTAGTGTGCATAAATATTTGTTTATTAATTACCAAACTAATTTCAATGGATTTAAAGGGTTGGGCTAACAGTCACCAAAAAAAAAGGGTTGGGCTAACATTAACTGAGTCGAAGCCCGAAGAGCCCAATGTCATTCGAGTAACGCGGTTCTGCTTCTGCAACACCATTGGTTCAACTATAACACTTTTTGTCATGTTTTTCTTCTCGGATTAATAGTCAAATTAGTTTCTAAAAGATAAGACATTTTTTAAATTCATTTCTAAAAGATTTTTTCAATCAAATTGGTCCTTCAAAGATTGTGAATTAATTATATTTGTCCACCAGTCACTCCATTAACAATTTTCTTCAAAGATTTTACTCCATTAACAGTTTTCTTCAAAGATTGATATTGTAAAACATTAATTGATAATATATATAATACTTGATATGTCTAATTGAATATTGACCAAATATATTTATAAAAATTTATTAATTTAGTCATTTTTCTAATTACAAAAATCTTATTCCTAATATGACCTAATGACTAAATTGATAGATTTTCGTAAACATATTTAGTCAACGTCTAATTGAACATGTTATGTGTCATATATGCTACCAATTAATATTTCACATCATCAATTGTTGACAAAAATTGTGAGTGGAGTAACTGAAGAATAGATATAATTAATTTGTAATTTTTGAAGGACCAATTTAATTGAAAAAATCTTTCAAAAAAGAATTTAAAAAATACCTTATCTTTTAGGGACTAATTTGACTATTAATCCTTTCCTTCTCATTATTCCTCTATCTTTTAACTCTNGCTATTTTAATAAAGACATTTTTATGTAAAAAAAAAAAATTATAAATCATTATATAATTTGATATATTTGACACAAATATTGTTTTTGATGATTTTTAGGTGATATGTGCCATACAAGTATTAGATTTGTTTTCTGATATTGATGTTATTCATTTCTAGAGAAATTTAGGATGCATCATTCACATTGCTAAGTGAAAAAATTAGAGAATTATACAAGATCGAATTTATATCCTAATTTAACAATGAGGCAACTTTAGAGCAATTCCGAACATCATTTACTGTGTCAGTAAAAAGTGAAGATCTATCATTGGAGCAAATAAAAAATGAATTTTTTCATAAAATTTGGCCCAACTTTAAAATAGGCAGCAGCATAGACAATTGAAAGAGGACTTGATTGAACACATATGACAATTTCATAATGTTTGTCGGCAACTATAAAACTTAATTATGTTTTTCTTTGTATTAAGTAATTTTACAAATTAGTGTAACACCGAATTATATATTATGTATTATTATTATATATGAATTTATTTAATATTAAAATCTTTTAATAGTGAATTATTTTTAAAATTAATAAATTTAAATTATATTATTGAAAAAATTAATTACATTAATTTCAAGTATTTTAATTAATTAATTAATTAAGTGGGACCATAACCGGGACTAAAGTTAGTTCCTCCTAATGGAAAAGAGAGAGATGTTTTGAGTTTTTATTTACTGTTTATAACGCAAAAATTGATGTGGAGTTACTTTTTATGACAGATGGATCATAAACAAGGACTGGGATGAGTTTTCTGCTAGAGATGGTCTTAAGATCATAATAATGTGATAATGTGATGAACAGGAGGACGGAGATGAACCATTTTTCATGTGGTTTGGATTGTGATTTTGCAAATTGCAATTATTTGACGCGGTCATGGTTGCCAACGCTGTATGAGGAGAGCAATGACGCAACCGGTTAAAAATTAGAAAGATTATTCAATTGAATTAAATTTAATTAGGCTCGAAAAATAAGGCCTAACCAATTAATTAAGTAGTGTAATTACTATTGTTAGCACGTTGTTGTCATCAAAGAGCTAGGCAGACCTAAAATGTAGAATTTTCATGAGACAATTAATTAAAGGGTGACCGTTTGGGAATAATTCTTGACCATAAATAGCGTTGAAGAAACGACGTTAAGCAAACCAATGGAGTCTTATTTTTCTTTTCTTTTCACGCCTACTCTTGTGTTTTTTTTTTTTATTTATTTATTTAATTTGAGGGACCAAACTGATAAGAAAAAGAACCCATAGCAAGTTAGAAACACATTATAAGTCATAGCCGAAGCGGAGGCACAGCATTTTAGCTCCTTCATTAACTCTTTCTGATGAGTTCAAGATTCTTTGCGTTTTGGATAAGCTTTTTAATATACAACGAGTCAACGACTTCAATAGTCGTACCAATTGTTTGGTTTTAAAAGAAAAAAGAAAAGAAAAGGAAAAAGAAAAAGAAAAAGCTATCTTAACTCAAGGTTTCGTTTGATGGAACATCAACATCTCTATGAATACAATGAGCCTTACATCGTAGAAGACACGATAGACAATCAAGTCGAGGAATAATACTCTTACCTCATAGATAAGCAAAGTTATTAAGGTTACTTATGAATTATGATACAAAATTTGTATATTTTTATTCAATGAATATTTTAATTTCTTTTTCAATTTTTTTTTAATAAAAATTGTTTATCTTAAACACTTCAACAAATATTCTAAAGATATTTACGTTATAAGATGGAATATATTAAGAAATTATATTACAATTATGATAAAATAATGAGTATTTTTAATAACTAAAAGAAAGAAAAGAAAAAGAAAAGAATCCCACCAGTCGAATTGTGGTTGGTTTGAAATTTTGAATACAAACATAGAAGGTGACGAAGATGCAAATGCTAGGTTGGTAGAGTAATAAATGAGTTCATGATAGTAATAGTACGAGAAAAACCCAAAATAGCTCCTCACAATTACTTCGAAAGAAAATGAGTTCTTGATAAAAAAAAAAATCTAATTCGGCTTTTGACAATTATTTCGAAAGGACAACGAGATCCTTGTGCAAAAAAAAAAATCAATGTTATTTTTTTTGACATAGGGACTAATCAATCCAAAAAAAAAAAACCATGGTGGTATTAAAATAATGTATAATAATATTAATAATTACACTTCCTATCATATTGGTGTGGATAGATGGAAACAAATAACCTAACCCCATCTTCCGTGTATTTAGCAGCACAAAGAAATGTAGCTAGTATGGTCAAAATAGTAGAAAAAACCTGCCTTGATTATTAGAAATTATCATCGTGGCACCATGTAACCCGCTAAAGTCATAGATACTACAGTACAAATAACTATTTTTTATTTATTCACATTAATCAAAACTAGTTATGCAGATTGATTAATTATCATGTCCTGATATATAATATAGTTTTATAAAGTTGCTGCAAATAAAAAGCCATACAGCCAAAGCGGAAGGTGGAATTTCTTTGTCAGTGTCCTAAAGATTGATTCCTAATAGCTTTTGTTCCTGAGTGTGTCCGGAGAAAATTTTTTTATTTTTTATTGAGACACGGTTTGGACACAGCAGACACGCGTGTCGGACGAGTGTCCGTGAGTGTCGTGTCCGAAATGTGTCCGACACGCAGACACGGCAACTCAGCAAAGTACTATGTTACTCTTACTCTTAAGGTATGTTGTACAAGAAAAGTGATTTCTTGCACACTTGCTTTTCTGATGTACAAAAACTGAAAGTATTTCTTTATTTTCCTATAACTTTAAGCAATCAATTTCTGGGAAGCAGCCAGTTCAACTGTTAAGATGAAAGATGATTTGCCAGCTTCCCTCAGATACCGCACGTCTCCATTCATCAGCTTCAGCAACTTTCTGCTGATGAGCAGACTAATACCCTCCTCGGATTCTTGTCCGTCTCGTCCGAACATTTGGTTCAGCAATGTTTCCGGAACACCAACACCATCATGTGTTATGCTGCAAAGATAGCAAAAACAATCAGTGAACCACTTAAGTAGTAGTTAGATGATCACATGTGGGAATGTCACAAGTTTCTTGTTCCCATAAAGTTGAGGTACAACAAAGGAATATATAGTATGCATGGAACAGTTACCTTATCTCCAAGTTAGCCAAATGAACTGATTTGCCTAATTGATCTTTGGTTAAAGAGGCTGCAACAACAACTTGACCTCCGGTTGGCGTAAAATTGATGCAAATCAATAAGAAGTCAGCCAAGACTTGCTGCAGCCTAAGACTATCACCATATAAGGTTTCTGTCATGATGTGCTCCGTGACTTCGTTGATTATATGGATACCCATTGCCTTGCTCTTTGTCATGACCTGACTTAGGCAGGCAACAAAAACTTGATGCAGAGTGAATTCAACCATTTCCAAATCCAAGTAGCTGTTCAGAGTACAAGAAAGAAAGGAATTTAATATTGTCATAAATAACATCATCATAATCATATTCATAAATCATACCCATCAATGATACGGTCAAGATCCGAGTCATCGAGAATTTTGCTAAGCTGGCGTTGGCACTGAGTGCCAGTGTCCAGAAGTTGTTTTTGCTCAATTCCCAACTCAGTATTCTCCAACAATTTTCGAGAGAACACAATCCCACACAAAGGATTCCGAATTTTCCTTTTCATATAAGTTAAAGCTTTGAGTCTCTTCAATGCAGTTTGTTCGGACAAACGCTGAATATGCAATGCTTGTTGAAGCTCAGGGCTAGCTGTCTGTAAGAAGCAGAAGACTCCAGTAACTTCACCCTCTACATCCAATTTCTTGCTCACAGAAAGCAAGCATTCTACATACTTGCCCTTCCGAGTGAAGAAACCAAAAGCAGCTTTCTCTGTTTCCACACCAGTCATGGCATTGTTAAGTACAATTCCAAAATTAACAACAGCTTCTTGATTCTTAAGACGGCAACAAGCCATATGGGTTCCAAAAACCTCCCCTAATAGCATTTTATCCATCACATCCTCTCTCTTCCATCCAGTTAACTTTGTCATGGCTGAATTCCATTCACAACACCAGCCAAATTCATCTGTGCCAAATATTGGGGGGATCAAAGGGTTCGGATTCTGTACAATCGCCCTATAGTCACCTTCAATTCGAGTGAATTTGTCCATGACTGTCTTCTCAGCAGTCATATCATGGGCCACAAAACAAACTCCCACCACGCTGTTTTGGAGATTCCTGCTTGCACAAGCATTAACTACCAAGCTGATAGGACCTGAATCAATCTTCACACCATGTGTTTTGATCTCAAATTGGAAATTCTTCTCTTCTTTACCTAATTACAAAGTAACAAAACAAATAAATAAATGATCTATAGAGAATATGGAAATCTGAGATTGTAAGTATCTTTTTGTTAATTCTTCATCAATGCAACATTCATGGATGGCCAAAGGGAACAACTTATAATCACATTTCTAAAGTTTCTTATGACAAAAGGATAAAACGGTGAATAGAAAAAAGACATACCCTGCAGTGCCATGTCCAGCATCTTCTTGACTCTCTCTACTGAAAAATCCTCAACCAGCGTAAGTAAATCCTTTCCAATGGCTTCCTCAACTGAAAGGCCTGTCAACTCAGCAATCTTCGTGTTCCATCCATTGACCATCCCATCAACATTAACTGCCAAAATTGGCACTGATGCTGTTTCAATTAATCGAACCATCTCACTCGTCACTGCTTCTAGTTCTTGCATCCCTTCAATCTTCAAATCATTTAGTCTTGTATCAATAGCTTGCGTGCTTATATCCATAATCTCATTATCTTTGAACGAATTTCTCAGTATTAGCTGCAATGAATGGATAGCATCCATTTCGTAGTCCTTCCATGGTAAGCTCCTTCCCTTCACAACTTCAAGGAAAGCCTTGAATGATGATCTTGGACTCATCTTTGTAGGATCATCCCTGTCACCAGGTTCATGCTTGGCACCACCCCATCTGATTTCTGCAGCAGTGTGTGATCTAAACCAGAAAACTATGTCCATGGAAGAAATTCTCACAGCTGCCATTCCACAAACAACATCACCAAGAGCAGCAGCTCCTGGGAAGCCTGCATCAGACAAGCTATCTGTACTCAAACCCGTGGAGTCCTTGTGGCACTTAGAGAGCCATAAAGCTAACTCTCTTATGTGAGATTCACTTGGAGCCACACCTAATCTCCATACCTTGTCTCTATACAAGAGTGCTGCTCCATCACATCTCACAAGATCCATTATATTAGGGCTCTGTGATACAATACCAAGGGGTGCATCTCGCATCAGCATATCGCACAAGAGTGTCTGCGTGCGCAGGATATTCTTCTCAACAATCTGATATTCTAACTCTAATTCCTTATTCACATGGATGGCAAATACTTGAGCCAAAAATTCACAAGCATACCTTAGAGGAAAGGGAACAAACCTTGGAGTAGTGTTATGGCAAACTACTAAACCCCAAAGTCTCTTTCTCTTTTGTGGCTGAACAACATCAGAGCCATCCCCATCTTCATCGTTATCATTGACCACAACTGCCAAAACCAGGGAAGCAATTGAATTCATATTCTCCATATATTGCAAGTGGCAACTATGAGCAGCCCTTAAAGTTGAACCGCACAAAGTTAAGTCAATGGAAACTTTGGGGTCTTGAAGCACCTTCACATGCTTTGCACGACAATCAACTATCATTCGGACCTTGTTTTTCATAAACAAGAAGCGCGCAGCCTGGGGGATATCAGTTGCTGGATAGTGCAAACCCAGATATGGCTCAAGGCCTGGTTTTGCAACCTCAGCAATCACTTCCCCATGATCATCCTCATGAAATTTATAAGCCATCACCCTGTCATAACCCGTGAGCTCAAAAACTTCTTGAACCATGGTGTCACAAAGCGTTTCCATGCTCCCACTGGGCAAAGACTGCAATCTAGTTATTGCTTTGGCCGCAAGCTTGTAAGATTGCAGCGCTCCGGCGGCAGTCATGGGAACTTCATGAGGCTTAACAGGCTCAAAATCAATGATCAAACTAGCGGTAATACGATGAACAATTGCATAGAAGGGCTTGCCAGAAGTCTTGCAATGAACTAGAATGGGGTTAAGAAGCGAAACCTCCGGAACTGCAAGGGCCTTTTGCAAAGCAGCAGCACTTGAGGGCGTGAAAATAGTCCGAATGTCGGTGCCAATGGCAAGAGCAGGGTGATCACCAACACTTGGGACAGCATGGCTGACCATGGTAAGCATTTCAGATGCATTGTGACTGTATGCAATGACCCTAAGTGTCTTGTCATCCAAAGCTAGCAAGCACCCAAAGGGCTGGATGAACTTCCCCTTCTGCATTTGATGAAGATAAGCTGCTGTAACTCTGTCACACCTTGCTTGCTTTTCTCCACTGGCTGTACCGGAAGACAACCGCACCGAATTCGAGTAGTCGAATGAACTTCCGGACTCCTCAAAGTTTGCATGCAGCTTTGCATCCACACTTGTCTGAGCAATTACTCTTGCACTCTGTCTTGATCTGCTTGAATTGCTCGATGATTGGCTTCGCCTCGACGACGACATTCTGATGCCGGAACCAATAAATATATCGATTATCAGCCCAATCACATCATAACTAACCAAGAAAACACTGTTCGATTCATATCAAATTAAATAAGTAGCATATCGATGTTCTCACACAACAATTAGCAGAGAAAGAGAAAGGTGAAATCACCGACCTTGGAACTATGAATTATGCAGATGAAGAAGATGAAGCAGAAGCAGCATCTATGTATGGCGTGAAAGTGAAGGCATGAAAAGGCAGAGATGGATATTTATGAGTTAATGAGTTTTTGGTGGCAAGTGAGGATAACTACTCCAAATCCTCACTTCAGATTCAAACACCACCCACTGCCATGTCATATCTAATTTCAATTACCACTAAACACTCAATGCTTTATGTTTATATGTCTTTATGATATTCGTTAAATAAACCGTTTTACAAATATTTAGAATTTAATTTTGATGCATATAAAATAATTTTATCCTATATCAATAAAAATAATTATGTAAATAGTTATTTAAAAAAATTTATGA
>NC_029790.2:10944971-10971153 GCF_000816755.2 Arachis ipaensis | reverse complement strand
AAAAAAATAAACATCGATGTAAAATACTTTACAGCTTAGGTGGATAAAATTAAATTCATATTATAATTATCTCTTTTTTTCGCTCAATAATTTGTCGTTAAAATGGAAAGGGCGGCTTTTTACTTTTTTGTTTTCTTTTGTATACACTGTCTTATCCTGGGCCTAGCCGCACCGTAACTCCTCTCCCTGCCTCCTTCCTTTAATTACCTAATCTTTGACTTTCTATTTTCCTTTCATGTCGGCTACAATTTCAGACGTCAAAGGTAACGATAATCGTTAAATTCATAGTGTGCTGCTATTCCTTCTAAATACTAGTTTAATTTAGAAATAACTAAAGTAACAGATATTGCTAAATTGAAACACTGATTGTAAATATCTTAACATTTAATCTATCACTAAACACATTTAAAACTGACACCATAAATAAGTAGCAACAAGAGAGTGTCATCCTTCATGTGCAGGCTTGTTTGAAGATGGCCCCATAAGTGTTTGTAACAGGGAAGGGAAACAACAAAATGAAAACCACGTGATGTGATTTTCCTTCATTCTATCAACAACGGTTTAAGCATACAGTAATAAACCAATGTAAAAGCACTATCAACAAATTCCTTCTGTTTTTTTTTTATCCTGCTGTAACCATTTCACCACCCTTGTCGTTTTCTCTTGTAACTACAGTAACGGTCACATTTCATTCAGTATATTTTGCACCCCACAATATGAAGTGTATTTTTCCCCTGACCGGATGAGATGTTCGTAATTATCTACTTAGAGCATCCAGATATTCTTTTGGGTTTGAATCATCTATTGGAAATTGGAATATAAAGCTTTTACTTTTGGGATTCCTGTTTGCAACCAAAGCTAAAAGTTTTTTCGGAATAAAGGCTGGGCAAAGGATACCATTTTTTCTTTATCTATTTGTCAAAACACCGTCACATATTTCCTGAGAATCAAACTCATGGTATTTCATGGCTGATTTTCTTCGCAAAAGAAAGCATATATGATAGATGAACTCATCACATCGTTTAGACTCATATGCATGTCTCACACAAATCAATTACAAAATTTATGAAGAATCGGCTGTTTTCTTGTGGCTTGTGGGTGTAAGTACTTGTTAAAGTTACAAAAGTACAAATTTTTAACTTTTCAATAGATTGATAAATTAAACTTTTAATTTTTTTTTTATGAATACTACCATTTTTGTAATGTTGACAAACATACACAAAAAATGAACTATCAAATTAGTTGTGTGTATAGGATGCATATTAAAATACAAATTATATATTTTAAATGAGTTAAATAATATATATATAATGGTTGATTTAGTTACTGAATTTTTGTGTGTATATATCATTTTTAGAGACAAATACCTAATATTCATTAACAAAATTATCGTTTGAAATTTTGAATCATATTAAGAAGAGATCATATATACATGTATTCGTGTAGAGAAAATATTTGTCAAGAGTAAATTATATTTACATGTAGAAGAAAGTTAAGATACCGAAATCAAATTAGTTTCTCAGCTTTTTTGTGATGATCAATGTTCACTCAATTTTTAAATTGATCAAATTAATTATTTAATTTTAAATTGTCAACCAAATTACTCTCTTCTCAGTTAACCAATAAACGACTTTAACAAAAAGCTTGCAACGAATGTTGGCTGTCACGTGGTATGTCATTAGGTAAGCTGGCACAAAAGGGTTTCAATTAAACTGATCCCTCAAGCAATGGATCAATTTGATTATAGATAAAAGAGTAAATTATCGTTTTTGTCCCTGATGTTTAAATCGTCTTATTTGTATCATTAACGTTTATAAAAGTGATTTAATGTTATCCTACTATCAATTATACTAACAAATCAAATTATATTTTTCAATTATTCTCACTTAGATGTATTTATTCTCAATTAGGTCTCACTTGGATGTGTTCGATTTTAATATTATACCCACTATTAGTGTTTAGATTCAATTATGTCCCTAGAAAAGTGAATTATGTAGATGTTGTAAAAATTAGTTTCAACATTTTATGAGCTATTTTTCGGAGTAGATCATTGATCCTATCCCTATCCTAGACATTTGTATTCTAACTTCAAGAAGAGATTTTTAAAACTCAAACTAAAGCTCTCATGATGTGTAATTGACGGCAGGATAACATTGAATCACTTTTACAAATGTTAGGGATACAAATAGGACGATTTAAACGTTAGGACAAAAACAATACTTTAATATAGATAAAAACTAGGATACCGATTTGATTATTAATTTATTATATCTATTTAGCAACTAATTTGAAGAATACTCTGTACTATTAAATTTTAATGTCGTGTTGGGATAACAATCACATTGATCCCCCATTTGACGTTCCACATTAACGCCTGATTGATAAACTAAAGAAGAACTAACTTGATTGACAATGTAAAATTATGGGATTAATTTTATTAATTGAAAAATTAAGCTCATCGAGTAAAAAGTAAGAACCGAGGAACCAAGCTAATTGTTATCTCTACTTACCACACACCTTAACACGCCCATTGTTGCAAAATAAGAAACCACCTTATTCCAAAAGCACCTAAAAGTACTTAATAATAGCATGATTGGTATTCTAATTGAAAATTTAGCAACCATGGTTTTAGAGTTCTCTAATAGAAACCCAGATACTTTTCTGTCTCATCCAAACAAAAGCACGGACAAAAGTTATCAGAACAGAGTACAGAAGGGGACAGTGCAGATGCAGCAAAAGCAACCTGGCCCAACACTGGAAGAATGGGAAATGAAGCAAGCTTATCACATTAATGCTTAAGTTTGAAGAACTTAGAAGAGAAATATAATGTCTTCATTGACCAAGACATACATCATAAAGAGAGAAGCATGGGCACATCTGGGTTAAGCCATAAAATTCACTTGAAAGAATGCAATAAGTCAAGAAACATACGTCTAAAGCAGGACCAAGATGTACAATTAAATGGTCGCCACTATCAAGTTTAAAATCAATAAGATAATCTCTGCTACTTGCTAGACTATAACAATAACTGTTCAACATGCAACTGATGCAAGTGACAAGAGAGATGTTTATTGGGACGTGGCTCCTTTTAAAGTGAGCATGTTATGTGATTAAGCAAGGGCCTAACCATTCTTCGATCAGTAACTTTATGTGGGACCTATTAAATGATCAAATGATCGTTAACACTTAAGACACCATTTTCTCACTTTAGCAATATGTTCACTTTAGAAGACCTAAATCTATTTTATGTTTATCATTTTAGTATGGGAAACTGCCAGCTTATCCATCATATACTAGTAGATGCAATGTACACTCCATTGAAAATTCAATTCAATTTAATAATGGTTGATACATGATTCAATAATGTAGCCGCTACACAATGAAAATGAAAGGGTTTCTACTTTCTATCCTGCTCGATGAAAAGTGACATAAGAGCTGCTGCTTTAAAGGTAGACAATCTATCATAAGATGAAATACAAAACTGATACACTAAGAACTAAAAAGTGATTAGAAATTGCAAGAAAAGCAATTGATTATATAACAAATACATGCAGTTTTGCAAAACAGGATGACTTCTGGTCAAAATCAAACTAATGAGACGAACTAAAGCCAGTGTTTAATTTGACATGTTGAATATTTTTCCACAGTACATGAAACCAATGAAGGAGACCTAAGAGCTAAAAAGACATAATTAAAAATGACTGGGTTCAAAATTCAGTATTACTATGACTATGTACAGCACCATCTCTCTTTTTGAGGAAAAGCACAAGCTTCCAGAATCTCAAAGAATCTAGTTACCAGCAATTTATCAAGCAACCTCTTTTATCTATATAAGTAAATCTTTTCGTTCCCAATGTACACTCACCTGTTCTAAATTAATCTTCAATCTGTAACCACCGAATGATGGCGGCAAGTGCCTTGTGATGCCCACAACTTCTTGGACCACACTGCTCTAAACCTTTCCATCCAAATCCATTCATCATCCAAAAGTGTAGGAACCAAATTCCTTTGATTTCAACCATTTTTGCATAGCAGGGCACCACAACACAGCAAATTAAATATCAAATAATTGATACAACAAACTCAGAGATCACAACAACAATAACAGCAGCATCAACGATCAATGTTTAGGTTCAGAAAGGAACTGAACCTTTCAAGTGTCAATCCATGTGTGGATTGCATTCTTTGGAATGAAAATCATTCTTCTCTATCAAGAGCCTCAACATTGCATTGATGAATTTCGGGTCATTGGGATCACTGGTGACAGAAGATCCACCTTCTTCAGGGGATTCCAACACTCTCGGACGCGAAAAACAAAACTTGCATTTACTTCCGTTATAATAATCATCGGTGCCTCTAACACTAGTTTCCTTACCGGAAAAGCCTCTTCTACTTGCATTCGCAGAAGACGTTGACGATGACGATGATTGAAGCAGAGCCCTCCTGCTTCTGACTCTGCGCAATTGAGTCTTGGCTTTCGTGAATTGATGCATCGCCATCTCTTTTGCCTTCCCAAATCCACCTCTTCTTCTTCTTGCTTTGCTTCCAATAGGTGCAGCAGCGCTGCGTTCTCCTTCGTCGTCGTCGTCGTCGTCTTCATCGTCATCGGCAACACTACCATTAACGAGATTGGATATCTCATCAGCGGGAGCAGACATGAAATCGAAACGTGTTATTGAAGATAGGGGATGGAGATTAAGGAGAAATGGAGCATTTAGGGTTTTCGAATTTCGATTGTGGTAATGATAGCGTGAGGTTGGGTGTGCTCGCGAACCTCGCCACAGTGGTCTGCAACGGCATTGCCCAAATAATAATAATTCATTGAAACGGGAACTGCGTAAATTAACTTAAATACTTAATACTGTAGCGTAACCGAATCAAATTTTATTTTCCTTTTCTAGTTTGTTATGGTGCCTCACTTTCATTTTAATCCCCAAGTAATAGTGAATCTGGTTTTTAAATTTGTACGTGAGTTTTAATTTAATACTAAAATTTAATTATTTTTATTTTATTTTTAAATTTTATAAATCTGACTTATTTAAATTCTTAAATAATTTTTGACGCATAAACGTTTGATAGAAGGCTAATATGAATAATTAAAAGTCATATAAATTCTCTAAAATTTTATTGTTTTAATTTTGATATTTAAATGGTTTAAAAATAATAGAAGTCATTGTATTTATTGAAATATTTTTTTTAAGTGATACGATATTATTTTTGCAGTCGAATTACACATTTAAGTCTTTTTGATAACGAAGTCCAACTAAATTGGCACAAACTTAATAAAAATCACTTTTATTACACTTCACTAATGCAAACTTTTTGCGTTTCTTTTTCTTCTTTTTTGCATTCCTCCTTTTTCGTCTTCACATTCTTCTTCTTCGTGTTCTTCATTCTTCTTCTTCGCGTTTCTAATTCTTCTTCACGTATTTTCTCTCAATCATCGTTCTTTTATCGCTGTTGTTACTGTGTTTTTTCTTTTTCTCCTTTTAATTGATGTTCATTTGGATCCAAAAATGAATTCGATACGTTTTTTGTTGATGATTGAGTCTTTTTGACTGTTTGTTCAAAACTGAACTAGTTTTGGTTCATTTGTGTGTTAATTGAGGTTCACATGATGCTGCTAATAAGTATTGACCAAATTTTTTATTTCTTAAGTAATTTCGATTCATTTTTTAGTTTAGTTGAAGTTCATTTGGATCCAAGAATGAATTGAATGTATTTTTGTTGATGATTGAGTCTTTTTAACTACTTGTTCAAAATTGAACTGAGGTTCACATAATACTGCTGATAAGTATTGACCAAATTTTTTATTCCTTAGGTAATTTCGGTTCATTTCTTAGTTTAATTGAGGTTCATTCGGATATAGGAATGAATTGGATGTGTTTTTGTTGATGATTGAGCCTTTTTGACTACTTGTTCAAAATTGAACTAATTTCGGTTCATTTGTATGTTAATTGAGATTCACTTGATGCTGCTGTTAAGTATTAACCAAGTTTTTTATTTCTTAAGTAATTTCGATTCATTTCTTAGTTTATTTGATGTTCATTTGGATCCACAAATAAATTCAATGTGTTTTTATTGATGATTGAGTCTTTTTGACTGCTTGTTTAAAACTGAACTAATTGAATGGAATAGAGTGGAATCTAATACAATTAAATAAAATGATAATGAATAATTTCATTCTTCTTTGCTAAAAAAATTGGTCAATACTTATCAGTAGCATCAAGTGAACTTCAATTAGCACACAAATAAACCAAAATTAGTTCAAATTTGAAGAAGTAGTTAAAAAGACTCAATCATTAAAAAAAATACATCGAATTCATTTTTAGATCCAAATGAACCTCAATTAAACCAAGAAATGAACAGTAACATCAAGCGAACTTCAATAGAAAAGAAGGGTTTTAGTGTTGGTGGCAAAAAGAATAATAGAAAGGGAGGGAAGAGGAGGAGAAAAGAAATTTTGGGATTGGAACAAAGAGAAGAACTGCGGACAAGGACCGACAGCATTGTAGTAGAAGAACATACAGAGACTGATGGCGACGTGGAACACCTTGCAAAGTGGCGTGGTGGAGCTTCAGGTAGAAGATGAAAAAACTATTGAATGTGGGAAGAAGGAACGCTGTTTTTGGTTGGGTTTAAATTTGGGTTGGATTGAAAGCGGGTATGATCTGGATTTAGTTTGGGTTGGATTATCAAGTTAATTGCTACGTCAATAAATTTAACGTCGTTAGTGACAAAATGGACAAAAGAATTAACGTGATTAATTTTAAATCTTTTGAAAATAATTTTGATTAAATTTATTTTTTAGAAATAAAAATAAAAATCAAAATATTTTTTAAAAACGGTTTTGACTATGAACTTAGAATGACTGTAGGGCATAACTCCTCTTGGTAATATCAGCTGCAGACTTTACAGGGCAGAGGCCACGTGTGGGATATATGGGGTGCTACGTATTTTAAATGCTGTGTTCGATGATTACTGGGACCAATTGATTAATTTAGTATTTGTTTTGTTATGGAGTTAGGCCCCCTGTTGTTTCCTCACCCCATCGAGTAAAACAAGCGTTCACTTTTATTATTAAACTTAATCACATATAAATAAATACAACAAAATTCTTGATTTCGTGTATAATATGTGTAGTGTGCTTAATTCAAGAGTAAGCTACCGTTTTAATAGTGGACAGGTCCAATTCAAATTGAATTGCTTAGTTTAATAGTTCGAAGAAACGAAAGAAAAAACACGTTTTTGACACATGCCAAACGACGAAACAGGAGAAATTATTACTATTATTATAATGCAATAAGGTCGTAGAAGAATAATTCCTTACGCAATTGATTATTCGAATAGAGTAATATTGCCGATATATTGCTGATTGAGTTGGAGGACGTGGACATTTAGCGACTCCTACGGATGAGTGGACAGAGAAAAAAGATGAGCCAAGTTGCAGATACCTACCATGTTCAGCACCGTCGCGATAGATGCATGTCTTATGGACCCGTGTTTACTTTATATTATTATTATTATTATCCAATAATAAATAACAGGCTATATCTTGCAAATGAAGAAAAAGAGAAAAGAGTTTGCACACGAGGGAAAAAATTTATAAACATTACTCGCAACACATTACAAATGTTTATTTTATTTAGAAACAATGGACAAAAAAGTACACTTAAAAATTCACACAATAGTCACTGATTCACTCAATTTTTAATAATCTTAATAAAATATTGAATCGAACTTGTATCAAGATTTCAATTTAGAGAGCAGATACGACTCTTCTGAAAATAATGAGCCCGACTTAGAAAGTATTTAGTATTCGTATTGAAACGAATTACGTCGAACTATTAATGACAAATTGTAACAAATAAAATGAAAGTGTGTGAAATAAATAAAAGAAAACTTTGAATAAATGAAAATGTAAAAGTGAAATGGAAATTAAAAGAAAACAGAATAACAATGAAATATTTAAAACAAAAAAATTAAACGAAAGAAAAACAAAAAATAATAAAATAAAATGAGCTCCTAACACTCATATGTACTTATACTCCATAATCTTTGGTTACATCATTGAGACTGAGAAATTTTACAGAATTTGCATGATAATCTAGTGTTTTTTTTTATTGAAGTCCTCCCCCCCCTTTTTAAGACCTTAAGGGAGGACCTGCTCCTGGTAGTTCCTCCTTTTTTTCAAACCACGATCTTGTTTTGACTCTGAAAAATTTTTATAGTGGACACTCTCACGTTCTGTCTTGCCTTGCTTTTCAATCTCATATTTTTCATCATGCTTGTATTTAACCACATGGTCTCTACGGTTTTAGCTCATTTTTCATCATACAGCCCTTGACTTTGACTATCATCCTTTATCGTAGTCGAAAGTGTTTTTTTTCTATAGCCAAAGGTCTGATCTATCGATCTTTTCCTCAACTTTGATGAATTGTAATTGAATTTATCTATAAGTCGAAATTTGTACCAACAATCACATTTACACCCAAATTATTTAATGAGTCATGCGTACACACTATTTATTTGTTTCGATAGAAACATTTCTTCTTCCAACAATAAACGTATGTCTCTGTTTGTTTTACTGCACATGTATAACATTTTGAGTCCATGATGGAATTATTATTATGAGTGATGTGGCAATTTGTTGCCACGTAAGATAATTATTTTTTAAAATTAATTTATTAAGTGAAATTAATCTAACCCTCTATCTTTTTATTTCAGAAATTATAAAAATTTCTACAACCCTAACAAAGAACAAAGAACATGACTTCGTTTCAGGAAGAGAAAAAGTTTTGAAAAATTAATTAACCAGCCAGAATTTGAAAGAAAAATTTAAGACCTAGCAATAGTATCAAATTTAATCAACTAGAACCCATGAAGTACGGACACTTTGCTGAGTTGTCATGTCTGCATGTTGAACACATTTTGGACACGACACTCATCGACACTCGTTCGACACGCGTGTCCAACTATGTTTTAATAAAAAAGAAAAAAAATTTCTCCGACACGCTTGGACACATCTAAATGCTATCACGTGTTAGCGTGTCCAACCTTATTTTTAGTATGTATTATTGAAATAAATTTAGAAATAGTATATATTATTATTATTATTTATTAAAACTAAAAAAATATTTTAAATACTTTGTATAATTAAAATGAGATATTAAAAATCATTAAAAAATTAATTTATATTTTAATATTAATAAATATCAAAGTATCATTACTATTTTTTTTAAAAAATACATCATATTTTATATATATGCGTGTTCCCATATCTTATAAGATTTTAAAATTTGTGTGTCGGCATGTCCCATATCGTGTCGTGTCTCATATCCGTGTTAGTATCCGTGCATCATAAACTAGAGCTAAAATTTAAAACAAAAGCAAGAAAAACAATCAACTAGAACAAAAATTTAAAATAACAAAAAAAAATTTAATATCTAACAATAATTTTCTAATCGTAGAAGTAGAAGCAGATATGCAAAAGTAGAACTGTAGAAACATAATGCTAGAACTGTAAAAGCCTACGCGAGAATGAGGAACCATGAGCTGCCAGAATGCGAACGCGAACCTAATGAGAATAGAAAGCAGGAAACCGACAGAACTGAGGCAGTGAGGCGACGTGACTACGATGGACAAGGCGGCGAGGCAACGAGCAGTGATGAATCATGATGAAGGAGGCTATTGAGGAACATCGAGGAAGACAAGAGGATGAGCGCTAGCGACGAACCGTCCGGCTCCGGCCTAGCGGCACAAATGATGGACGGCGATGATGGGCCACTTCTGAGAGGTGAGAGGAGGGAGTGAAGTGAGATTGAGTGTGCTGAAAGAAGAGGAAAATTTTTGGATTTACAGGTTTTAAGGATTGACAAACTTGTAGGTAGTGTTGGAGAAATGACAGAGAAAGAGAGAGAACTAGGAGAACTTGAGATTGAAGAGGAGAGGCTTTTGTTTGGTTGTGGAGAAATCCTAAGTGAACCCATGTTCTTTGTTCTTTGTTAGGGTTCAAGGAATTTATGCAATTTTTGGAGTTAGAGGATTTAGGTTTAATTAATTTAATTTTAAAAGGATTTTATCTTACATGGCAGCGTGACTCATAGTAATAGTGCCATGTTGGACCTAAAACATTACACATGTGCAATTTTGTTAATGGAGGCCCACGCCCATTGCCAGAAGGGTGAATGTATCTAATAGAGATAAAGAATGTAATATAACAGATCAAGATTAAGTCATAATTGTTAAGTGATAGTCAAGTCTAACTTATTTTCAATTCTGTTATTCTATTTTCTGTTTCAACTGAATTGTGGTAGCTTGCTTTATATAATAGAGTTGCTTCATCTAATGTACAGACATCCAATTACTCAATGATAGATCAATAATTCATTTGGTCTCTTTGTTTCATTGAAAACTCTTTCATTGATGAGGTTATTGGCTACTGTTGGATACTTGGATTTTTGCCATTAAAAGACATCCCAATGGCCAAATCATGAAGTATAAGGCTCGTTTGGTGGCCAAAGGCAATCATTAAATAAAAGGAATCGATTATGATCAAACATTTGCTCCTGTGATCAAACCCTCTACAATTCGGGTGGTGCTTTCTTTGGCCCTGAGCTTTCATTGGACAATCAGACAGCTAGATTTCAATAATGCTTTTTTTGAATGAGGATCTTAAGGAACTTGTCTACATGTCTTAACTACCAGGCTTCCAGCAAGGTAATTCATCATATGTATGTAAGTTAAATAAATCTATTTATGGCCTTAAACAAGCTCCTCGAGTTTGGTTTCTGAAATTGGCCTCAACTCTTGCTTTTTTTGGTTTCTATAGAACAAGATCAGATCCTTCCTTATTTGTTAAATCCTCTGGTGATATTATTCTTTACATTTTAGTTTATGTTGATGATCTTCTTATTACACGTAATAATAACAGAGTCATTCAAACCACCATTACTCAATTGAACAATGACTTCTCTTTAAAGGATCTTGAAGAATTTAGCTACTTCTTTGGGATAGAAGCTACTAAATTATCCTCAAATTCTTTCCATTTGTCTCTATCAAAATATATACACTCACTGTTAGAAAAGGCTAACATGCTAAACTCCAAAGGAGTTCCTACTCCTATGGTCACAAATTTAAAACTCACAAATCAGGGAGATGATGAATTTGATAATCCATATCTATATAGGTCTGTAGTAGGATCATTGCAATATGCAATTCTTACTAGGCTTGAGATCTCCTTTTCAGTAAATAAGGTTAGTCAGTATATGCAACAACCGTTTCTCACACATTGGAAATGTGTAAAGAGGATTTTGCGATACTTGGCTGGCACTATTGATCAAGGACTATTGTTTCATGCTTCTACTGATTTAAGGCTATTTGGTTTTACAGATTCCAATTGGGGGTCTAATATTGATGATCGAAGATCTACTTGTGGATATGGAATCTATTTGGGATCGAATCTTGTTTCATGGTCAAGTAAGAAATAATGATACGAGCCCTATGGAACAAACTGAGAACTGTCATATGCCAATTGGTCCAATTACAAGAGCAACAACTAAGAGAATAAAAGAAGGTTTTGCAAACACCCAAAAAAAAAAAAAAAAAGGTTTGTTTTTTAAAAAAAAAAAAAAAAAAAAAAAAAAAAAAAAAAAACAAAACAAAGCAACAATCTCAAAAAAAAAAAAATCATTACGTACGTTATTATTATTATTCTTATTCTTATTATTTTTATTTTTTTTAATTATTATTATTCTGATCTTTTGTCTTTTGTGTCTTTGTCCCTTTTATTATTCTATTCATCTTTTCCTCTTATCGTTGCGTCGGATTTTCTCTATCTTTTATTTTTATTTGCTTTCTAAAGTGCAACAGTCAAAGAGATTCAAGAGTGGTAAAAGGCAAGAGTGGTAAGTTCAATAGAGGGTAAAAGCCAATTTTGAGAATAAACACGAGTGTCCATCTTTGAGTGAAACACGGAGTGAGTGCTTGTGAGGTTCTTTTATACTATTTTTGTTACAGGTTCATTGTTATGGCAGCTCATTCTGAAGATACTGTAGTGGACATGGAATTGATGCAAAGGGCCATTCAACACTTAACTAATCGCTTGACTGAATTGGAAGCATGGAAGCAAGAGGTGACACAGACACTATCCAAGATTGCTAAACAAGGACCTTTCCGGAATCGGCGTCAGAATCATGTACCTTCTGATGATGACTCTGATGGGGTTATAACACCTCGACATAAAAGTCAAGATAGCAATATCAACACCATCAAGATGCAAATACCACCATTCAAAGGGAGAAATGATCCTGAAGTTTATTTGGAGTGGGAACGTAAGGTGGAAAGAATTTTTGCTTGCCATAATTACTCTGAGGAAAAGAAGGTTCGTTTGGCAGCAGTTGCATTCTCTGACTATGCCTTGCTTTGGTGGGATGAACTAGTGAAGACACGACGGCGGAATGATGATCACCCTATAGAGTCTTGGGATCTTATGAAGCGCCTCATGAAGAAACGATTTGTGCCTTCGTACTACTACAGGGAAGTGCATCAGAAGTTACATCGACTGACTCAAGGCTCCAAGTCCGTTGAAGACTACCATAAGGAAATGGAAATGCTTATGATTACTGCCAACATAGAAGAGGACACTGAGGTTACTATGGCACGATTTGTGGGTGGTTTGAATAGAGCAATTGCTGATGTGGTGGAGTTACATCATTATGTGGAGATAGATGATTTGGTCAGTATGGCAATGAAGGTGGAGAGGCAACAACAAAGAAGAGCACCAAGAGGATTCTCGCATGCTAATCCAAAGTGGGAGTCTCGTAGTGCTGACACAACAAAGACTAAGGGTGTTGAATCCAATGCATTGCTTGATGCTACGAAGAAGAAAGGTAATTCTAACTCTTCTTCTGCTACTTCTAGACATCGAGATATTAAATGCTTCAAGTGTCATGGTATGGGTCATTATGCTAGTGATTGCCCAAATAGGAGATTGATGGTTATTAGAGGAGATGATATTGTGTCTGATTCTGATCGTGGTGATGACTCTGATCATAATAGCATGCCATCTTTGGAGGATTGTTCTGATGGAGATGTTGAGTATGCAGTCCATGGTGAATCTCTTGTTGTTAGACGTGCTTTGAATTTACAGGTGAAAGAAGAAAGTCTAGAGCAACGCCACAATCTTTTTCACACTAGATGTTTGGTGGGTGAAAAAGTGTGTAGTTTAATTATTGATGGTGGGAGTTGGACTAATGTGGCTAGTACACTTATGGTGGAGAAATTGGGTTTGACATGTGTTCGACATCCTAAACCATATACGTTGCAGTGGTTGAATGACAGTGGAGAGATCAAGGTTGACAAACAGGTGACAATTGCATTCTCTGTTGGCAAGTATGTTGATGAGGCCTTGTGTGATGTGGTGCCAATGCAAGCTTGTCATTTATTATTGGGGCGACCTTGGCAGTTCGACCGTCGCGCATTTCATGATGGTTATACAAATCGATTCTCCTTTGATTTTAATGGTCGCAAGATCACTCTTGCTCCTTTATCACCTAAGGAGGTTTACCTTGACCAGTTGAAGCTTCAACAGGATACCAAGGGGAACATGGGATGTGAGATAACAGAAAAATCTGAGAGAAAAGAGGCTATGAGTGAAAAGAATATAGCAAAAGGCCCAAAGGTGAGTGAAAAGAAAGAAAAGAGTCCATGTCCTGAGAGTAGTACAAATACAAAAAAAAATTAAGAAAGTTGAGAGCAAATTGTGTTTCTTTGCAAAAGAGAGAGATTTAAAGAGTGCTTTAATAGGCAAGAAAGCTTTGTTTATGGTTCGATTTAGGGATACTTTATTCTCTGACACTGACCTTAACCCAAATTTGCCAAATAGCTTTGTCTCTTTGTTGCAGGCATTTGCCGATGTCTTCCCTACTGACGTACCACGTGGTTTGCCTCCATTACGTGGGATTGAGCACCAAATCGATTTTATTCCTGGTGCTAGCATTCCTAATAGACCAGCCTATAGGAGTAATCCTGAAGAGACAAAGGAACTTCAAAGGCAAGTAGAGGAGTTATTAGCCAAAGGTCACATCCGGGAGAGTATGAGTCCATGTGCTGTACCAGTTTTGTTGGTTCCAAAGAAGGATGGTACTTGGCGAATGTGTGTCGATTGTCGCGCAGTCAATAAAATTACGGTAAAGTATCGTTATCCTATCCCTAGGTTAGATGACATGCTTGATGAGTTATATGGTGCATGTATATTCACTAAAATTGATTTAAAAAGTGGGTATCATCAAATTCGAATGAACCCAGGGGATGAATGGAAATGTCGTTGCTGATGCTTTATCTCGGAGGTATGCTTTGATTACTACACTTACTTCTAAGTTATTGGGGTTTGAGTTTTTAAAGGAGTTGTATGTCACTGATTCTGACTTTTCTGCTATTTATGCCTCTTGTGAACATAGTGCATTTAACAAATTTTATAGACATGAAGGTTTTCTGTTTCGTGGTAATAGAATTTGTGTGCCTGCTTGTTCTATGAGGGACTTACTTGTTCTTGAATCACATAATGGGGGTTTGATGGGTCATTTTGGTGTGCATAAGACATTGGATGTATTATCTGAACATTTTTACTGGCCCCGCATGCGTAGAGATGTTGAAAAATTTTGTGCTAAATGTGTTGCATGTAAGCAGGCTAAATCTAAGTCTTTACCACATGGTTTGTATGCCCCTTTACCTGTTCCTATGCATCCGTGGGTTGATATCTCTATGGATTTTGTTCTTGGTTTGCCTCGAACAAGAAAAGGTCGAGATAGCATTTTTGTTGTGGTAGACAGATTTAGTAAAATGGCTCATTTTATTGCATGCCATAAAACTGATGATGCGACAAATATTGCTGATCTATTCTTTCGAGAGGTTGTGCGTTTGCATGGTGTTCCCCAAACTATTGTTTCTGATCGTGACGTCAAATTTTTGAGTCATTTTTGGAAAGTTTTATGGGGTAAATTAGGCACAAAATTATTATACTCTACTACTTGTCATCCTCAAACTGATGGTCAAACTGAAGTAGTAAATAGAACATTAGGGACCTTATTACGTGCTGCTGTTGGTAAGAATTTGAAAACTTGGGAAGATTGTTTACCTTTTATTGAGTTTGCTTATAATAGAACTACTCATTCTTCTACTGGGTTTTCTCCTTTTGAACTTGTTTATGGTTTTAATCCTTTAACTGTTTTGGACTTATTACCTTTGCCTTTGAGTGATATTGTTAGCTTGGATGCAGAAGGTAAAGCTGAAAAGGTTAAAGCAATGCACTTGAAAGCACGTGAATCGCTTGAACAGAAAAATAAGTTGATAGCCCAACGGGTGAATAAAGGTCGAAGACAACTTATCTTTGAACCTGGTGACTGGGTATGGGTTCATTTGAGAAAAGAGAGATTTCCTACTCAAAGAAAATCCAAGTTAGACCCTAGGGGTGATGGTCCATTTCAAGTGCTTGAAAGGGTCAATGACAATGCTTACAAGATTGACCTTCCAGGTGAGTATAATGTATCAGCTACTTTTAATGTCTCTGACCTATCTCCTTTTGCTTGTGATGCAGATTCGAGGTCGAATCTTTTTCAGGAGGGAGGGAATGATACGAGCCCTATGGAACAAACTGAGAACTGTCATATGCCAATTGGTCCAATTACAAGAGCAACAACTAAGAGAATAAAAGAAGGTTTTGCAAACATGGCTAAATCATGTGTTCAGGAGATGCATCAAGAATTGGGCAAGACAATGATTAACGATTATCAAAAGTCACACGTCTTACTATTTTACAAGATGCATTGAAGACTCTCATTAGTCAAGATGAATTAAAAGAGACATCACTTTCTTAGAATTTATTCTATGTTTATTTTATTTTTGTTATTTGTTTGTTTTAGGCCCAATTATGATTTGGCCCATATTTTATTCTAGTGAACTTATGAGTTAGGGATTTAAATTTAAGAGGTATAAAAACCCTCTAAACCCTGGTAGCCATTTTTTTAATTTTTGATGAATGAAATTTTCTTTGAGTTTCTTTGAGAAACTTGGGTGTGAACAGGTGAGGTAGAGTGATTCCCTTAACTGTTGCATCAGGAAATCAAATTGAGGTAGAGGAGTCCCTTTCTTTGATCTTCCATCTTATCCTGGGTTACGTTCCGTATCAAATAATCTTCAGTTAGCCGGTCTAGCACAGAAGCTGAATATCGCGGGTTAGCTGTAGTAGATTCTAAAATCATCTGGCTACCAAATTTATTGAAGGAACTTCGCATTCCACTCTCTTGTACTCCCACTCTTTTCTGTGACAACATCAATACTGTGTTGCTTGCTGAAAATTCTGTTCTTCATAACAGGACAAAACACTTTGACTTGGATATGCATTTTGTCCATGAGAGGGTTATTCAAAATCACTTGAAGGTTGTTCAGTGTTCACATTCCCTCTACAGAACAGGTTGCTGACATTTTCACTAAGGCCTTATCAGCTCCTACCTTTGAGAAATTTCATTTCAAACTCAAGGTTATTTCCAAAATCACCATGAGTTTGAAGGAGGGTAATAGAGATAAAGAATGTAATATAACAGATCAAGGTCAAGTCATAGTTGTTAAGTGATAGTCAAGTCTATCTTATTTTCAATTCTATTATTCTATTTTCTGTTTTAATAGAATTATGGTTGCTTGCTATATATAGGAGAGTTGCTTCATCTAATAATGTACAGACATTCAATTACTCAATGATAGATCAACAATTCATTTCGTCTCTTTGTTTCATTGAAAACTCTTTTAGTGTCCATTAGAACAAACAAATCGTGTGTACACGTAACTCATTAAATAATTTAGGTGTAATTGTGACCACCATGTAAATTTTCAAGTGTACTTTTGTCTATTCTTTCTTTCATTGGAAGTATTAGGTAAAACCACACATAAGAATAGTTGGTTTTTAGTTTGCGTATGATTTTTTTTATTTACGGTATCTTTCAATTCGAAAGATCAAGGACTAATTTGTCGCAAATCTGAATTTCATTCAAGGATCAATGGATTGCTACATATACATAATAGAATTTGAACCTCCAACGTTTAAACAAATAAGTGAACTAACTATTCGACCAACCTAATTTTGCATATGATTTTGTTTCAAGCGAAATATGGAATAATAGTACAATTTGTTATATTAAAAAAAAAAAAAGATATGGTGTAACTGAAAAAACGAAGAGGACAAATTCCAGCCAAACAAATACGTGGACTGGAAGAAAGCGTTTTAAAAAATTTGAAACAAATTAAAAATGTAATTTGATATTAAAAATTGCTTTTAAAAAAAACTAAAAAAAAGTTAGAAATTCACTCCAGCGATGAGAGAACACCCGAGCGATTAAACCAAAATAAAAAATAAAAAATAAAAAAATAAAAAATCACCTATGATCTCCATATTTGAAATTTCACTTCATTGCAAATGATATTCAAATTTGTTATCCCAGAATGGCAAAAGAATGGCATCACTCTTGCCAATTTTCCCATGCACAGTGGCTTCCTAAAAATCTGAAAGTACAACCTCAGTTGAAGTACTTAGGCATTTAATTCAAGTCAAATTACAAGAACTTAGTTTGCCAAAAAGAAAAAAAGATTACAAAATTATAATTCATTATATCTGGACTCCCCACCATTAGATTGATATCTTTTGTAATCTGCACTGAAAATACTATTTAAGTTTTGAATTTAACTAATATGTGCTCTAAGACCGCATGATAAGCTTATCATTATTGAAAGATTTTAATTTTTTTCTCATTTAATAAATGCAAAACAAATGTATTAAAAACTTAAATTTTTTGTATTTCTAATAAATAAAAACTTTCTCAATTTATAATCTTATCATGTCCACTTAAGAACACAAGATATAGATAAACCCTTAAGTTTTTTTTTTTAGGGTTTGTGGAATGGTACCGTATAACACATTTCGTTCCTAATAGGAATTTTGGTGTCAAAAACCTATTACACTATACCTCTACAGTTAATCACCCTTGTCTTTCTTCTCTATGTGCAACGATAATTAATTACCTTAATGTAAGTGTTTATTGGTGGCTTGGTGTGTAAAATTGAGCACAAGACTGTGTCAGCACTGAATTCGAACAGCACCACTCTCTGACTTAATGAACTTGGGCTTCCTGACGACCTGTTCCAAGCACTGAATAACATCTCCAATCTGGAAATCGTACCAATCACTGATAACTAATCCACACTCATTACCCTTCTTCACAGTATCCACATCCTGCTTCTCCCGCTTAAGAGATGCACAATTTCCTTCGAACACGACTTCCCCGCTTCTCAGGAGCCTCATGGTTCCTGTCCTCACCACAAAACCTTCTACAACCCGACAACCGGCTATCTTAACATCAGGTCCCTTTGACTTGCTCCCTTTCACTTCAAAGATGTTCAGCACCTCTGCCTGCCCAGCCACCTGGGTCTCAAAAGTACCAGGGGCCTTCTCTATTATCAAATTTCCTATGTCCTCCAAAAGATGGTAAATAACACGGTGCAGAATCAACTGCAATTAAGCCAAACTGATATTCATATCAAAACAAATTCAAAGTTGTAATGTCACGGAATCTTAATCTCCATTGCACTAGTTAGAGTACCTTGATACTGGCACGAGTTGCTGCCTGACTAAGAGCAGTGGGTGGATTCTTGATATTGAATCCGACTATGCACGCACCACAAGCTTGTGCTAAGTCCACGTCAGATTGAGAGATGGGCCCAACACCAACATGAACAACATTCACCAGAACCTGACAACAAAATACAACTTGCTTAGCAGCGAATACTAGATATATCCAACTTTTTTCTCTACAAGATAGTTATAGTTTGGAAGCCTGATTATTGGACATTGAAAGTTCATTTATCACTTCTGTCAGTGACATATTTTGTTTAAAGCTCATTTACTTGAAAAAAAGATATCTTTACGTACCTGAGAACTATTTAAAGTTCTCAATGCATCTGTGACAGCTTGAACAGTTCCCTGAACATCTGCCTTTACTATTATTGGCATCTCAACCCTCTGCGGAACCTCCTCTGATGACTCCAATGTAGATGGGATGCCCTCATTCAACTTCCTCCTAAGTCTATCCTCCTCAAATTTCCTTGTCCTACCAGAACTAAGCATTCTGGCTCGCTCCTCAGAATGAACAACAATAACATCATCACCAGCCATTGGCAACCCTCGAAGCCCTTCAATTTCAACAGGCATTGCAGGTGTTGCTCGTTGAGTTAACCTTCCCACCATGTCTTTAATAGCTCTTATTCTTCCCCACTCTGAGCCTACAACCACATACTGACCACAAGTTAAGGTCCCTGCTTTAACTATGGTAGTTATCAATGGACCGCGTCCTTTGTCAAGCCTTGCTTCTACCACATAAGCTTGAGCAGGCCCATCAATTCGTGCCTTCAGATCCATCATTTCGGCTTGAAGGAGTAAAGCTTCCTCTAGGTTATCCAGTCCGGTTTTTTGAAGTGCTGAAACTTCAATGACCTGAATGTCACCACCCATTTCCTCCAACATCAAGCCCTCTGAAGCAAGCTGCAGTTTTACTTTCTCAGGATTTGCACCTGGTTTATCACATTTATTAATTGCAACAACAATTGGTACATTAGCTGCTTTTGCATGGGACATGGCTTCGAGTGTTTGAGGCATCACTCCATCATCTGCAGCAACAACTAGCACTACTATATCTGTGACTGCTGCACCTCTTGCTCGCATTGCACTAAATGCAGCATGACCAGGGGTGTCAAGGAATGTGATTGATGCCCCAGATGGCATGACCACCACAAAAGCACCAAGATGTTGAGTTATGCCACCAGCCTCTCTGGCTGCCACTGATGTTTGTCGCAAGGCATCGAGAAGAGAAGTTTTACCATGATCAACATGGCCCATCACTGTTACAACTGGAGGGCGTGGTACAATTTCAGTACCCTCAACTGAATGTAACCTCTTAACGTTGACTCCAACTTCCTGCAGCAGCAAGAAAATTATATGAACAAAAAATCAAGAAATAGAAACTAAAAAGGAAGTGTATCATATGGCAAATTAAGACAAAATAAGATTGACTATGAAGGCAAAAAAATTAAACGTGTAAAAATATATGTGTAAGGCTACATTGACAATTTAAATTAAAGTAAATTACTCCCTCATTTCTCAAATAAACAAGATATCAAATATGTTTCAATCTTGGCTTAAATATTATGGGGACCAGAACCAAGAAATGGGTATTTTATAGGACCAAAAGCTTATTTAAGCCTTCAATTTTAGAGTAAGTTATTTTACAAAATTACATGGATATTTTCATTCCAACTATTCCCTCTCTTAGTTAATTACTCTTCCAAATTATTAAACAAATAATTGGTACTTGCTAGCTTTTCTAAAAGGGCAGGGAATCGTAAAAAAGTTAAGCCTTGGAGATGTACACTTATGTGAGCATGGAGGGAGCAACATCAAAAACTAACGTATTCATACTTTTGGCCCAGTCTTACCTGTTTCTTCCCTAGGTTTTTTTGAAAAAAAAATAACACGAACTGACAACCCAACTTTGGGATCAATATGGGGCTAGTTTCTAGTCTTCACTAATTTAACATTATCTAAGAAGGGAAATACCATTGCAGCAAGCTCTGCAGTATCCATGCTGAGAGGTTCAAACTCTGATTCAACCTTTTCACCAACATTTGTGAGGATATCCTGCAAAGAAGATACTGATTTTCCAGTACGCTTTGCCAGTTCAACAAGGGTCATGCCTTCAAATACTTCTACTGTTTTATCAGGATTAGATTTGGGTGCTTTGACATTACGAGGGACATATCGAGCTTCAACAGGTGGCTGGTTCCTACCTTCCTTTCTTACATACTTCTCCTTCTTTGGGGCCTTCAACCCAAATGCCTCATCACCTCTTCTTGCCCAAACTTCCGGACTAGCATGGAAGCACCTATATCGTAAACAAACTCATTACCTCTACCCTTTCTAAATATAAGCATTTTCTTTTTGCATATAAGTCAATCATTATAAGTTTACAAGGTTGTAGTTTTCAAATAACGTCACTTTCTTTCTTTCAGGTCTAATCAAATATATATATCATTTGACATTTTCAACCGCAGCTCAAAAATGCTGAACACTTAATATCTAGACTATTTATAATAGGTTTAATTGCATATCTCTAAAGACGGCCTAAGCGGCTAAGCCTAATCTTTCAAAGCCCAAATAACCTTATGGTCTATACTAGACTAAATCTCATTAAAAAGCTACAAGCTACTCATGTGACTACTTATTATATAGGAAATTATTTAATAGAAGTTGAAACAGACTGAAACTAAAACGCAAAAAATAGTGTTTTAAAGAAGCTGCTACCTTGTCCCCTAAGCAAATCAGCTAAACAACTAAACCATGGCTAAAATGGCTTGACAATCACAGAAGGGAGGAGAGATGAAGGCATCTCCAAGTGAATGTTGAATTGTTATCAAAGTTTTCCAAAAAGAACTCTTCAAATCAGCATCTACATCGAACAATGGGAGACCATATCCCATATGCCGTGCAAGCGCACAACTTTACTTAATGTAAGATCATGATTCTCTCAACCAATATTCCATGCAAATGCTATCGTCATTCTACTAGCTAAACTATGATGTTACAAATGTTTCTTCTGAAACTTGAAATTTGAACACTATCTTACCGTATATCACCTTTAGTCCCACTGAAAAAACTAGCCACTCCCACAGATGTGTGGCTGATGAGGTCTGCGTCAAGTAGTTATAAGAATTTGTAAGTTTATAACATACAAGTGCAGGAGATATAATATTAAAAGCATAAAGCATTAATTTAATTACCTGGCATGCATCTTGCTGATGCATAAACAGATTGTGCAGTATAAATAGGTCCACTGCTTGACCCTGCCACACGCCTAAATGAAGATGTATTCAAAGCTCTAGAAATATTCATATAAATTCTCTGCACTCAGGTATTAAACAGTACATTGTCAGTAAATAAAATTATGTCTTTAAATTGTATGGCATAGCATTATTTATGGGAACAGCCTGATCTCCTGCAAGCTGTGTAACCTTTTCTTTTTTTAATGAAAATAATATACTATAAAATTAAAAGATAACTTACCTTCTTTCCAAGCTCCAGCCACGCCATTCATAAGTATAATAGATCTGCAAAATTAAACAAATTGCAATATATTTAAAAAACAATAGACAGGGAAAATGATGGAAGTAATTGGCAGCTCATTAATGGTGGATTTCTTCATTCATCAGGAATAACCACAAAAAAATCACACATTTCATATAGTTAGTGGAATAAGTAAACACAAAAGTGGGTAAAAAGCCAAAATCCAACACACGTTTTTCAAATTTCAGTTTATGCACAATAAATTGGGAAGTTAATAAATTGAGATGGTGCTATGGATAAAGACCAATAGAAGTTGTACAATGAAAATCACTGCCAAAATGTTCTGCAACAATCATATCGAATTTGATCAAACTTAAATCCCATCCCCCCTTCCCCCACCCACCAAAAAAAATTTAGAGAGAATGAATCCCTTCGATTACAGGGAAGTGATATGACATACTATAGCATCCTTTGCAAATTGCAATGACAAAAGCAATGTGATGTGAATAGAGGACTGTAAGGAAAGGCCCTATTCTTATCTCTTGTAGCTTGTAAGAGACAAGCTGGGCAACAAGGCCAAAAACCAAATGAAGGTGAAGCAGGTTTGAGAACCCAGAAATCCAAAACAAGTGGCATCCATAGAGCGTTGTATACTTGGTTCATAAATAAAAAAAGCTTAGAGAATGAACCCCTTCCGATTACAGGGAAGTCATATGACATAATTTAGCATCCTTTGCAAATTGCAATGGCAAAAGCAATGTGATGTGAATAGAGGACTGTAAGGAAAGGCCCTATTCTTATCTCTTGTAGCTTGTAAGAGACAAGCTGGGCAACAAGGCCAAAAACCAAATGAAGGTGAAGCAGGTTTGAGAACCCAGAAATCCAAAACAAGTGGCATCCATAGAGCGTTGTATACTTGGTTCATAAATAATGGAATAACGTACACAAATTGAAGCATTAACTACTACATTCCATATCTGTATAATGGACTCACGGAAACCAAATCCAAATTCCAAACCACCAACACTTCCGTAGCATAACATATTGGAAACTAGCAATTCAAGCATAGAGTCTGGAACGATAACAGAGCAGTGTAAAAAGAAGAAAGAAAACGGGAATTTGTTGGTTAAACAGAGAGAAGAAAAGACCTGTGTGTGCGCGTGAAGAAGAGAGGATTGCGTTTTAAGGCGGTTGTTGATGATTATGGTGGTGGTGGGCGGTGGGTGTATGGCAGAGCGAGGAACGGCTAAAGGAAGAGTACGTCGAGCAAAGAGGCTACTACCACCGCCAAAGCCACGACCAAGATTTCTTTTTTTTAAAAAAAAAATTTCGGTAGGGAGTCAATGAAGAATCTTGACAATATGTACAATGGGTTGGTTATTTAGTCTAATAAAAATAAATAATAAATTTAAAAACTTTCATTCAATTATTTCACATCAAATTTTAAATTTCAAATTCTCCAATTTCAAATTTTAAATTTTTAAAAAATTCAGTTAGTTATTTCAACAAAATAACCATCTGAAATCTTAATTTACTTCAATTTTGTCAAGTGGATTAGACAACCCTCAATTCTAAGTATCACAACACATCCACACTATATACTCACCCACACAATATTTAAGGGTTCATATTCAACATTTGGTGTACTCACCATAGTTTAAACCCGGGTGCAACATATTAAGAGACACATGGTTTAACTAGTTGAGCTAAGTCTCAGCTGCCATTTGTTACTTTATTTAAGAAAAAACTACAAAAGTACCCTGAAGTTTACGAACAAATAATCAATTAGGTAATGTTTGACCTCTAAACCCAAATTAATAGGCCCAATGGACCCAACAGTAGAAGAAGGCTTGCTATAGCTCTTTGAGGCTTGGTAGCAAAAGGGCACAAAAAAGCTTCTGAATAGCATTATTCTTACTAGTGTGTTAATATTGATTCACTTTTTTGTTTATTCAATATTATTAGCGAAATTGATTTTGTTCCTTTTCTTTTTAATTTATTTTTCAAATATTTCATTGAGAATAAATTCCAAGTATATTTTCATTTGTTATGTCTATAGTAATAATCTTGGAAGGGTATTCAAGGTCAAATTTACGGAGTTTGAACTTTGAAGCCACATTCTATCAAATGCACATTGTTCACAACACTCAACAGATTAGTTTACTAAGGACACTAGCATCTTTTGTAGCTCAATTTTTTTTATTAAAAACAATAAAATTTAATTACTCCTCTATTTTTATAGTTTTTATCGAATTTTTAATTAAATTTTTATATTTTTTAATTAAAGGAACTCAACTAAAAAAAAAAAATAAAAACCTAATAAACTATGAGAACTATAATTAATATAACACATTCTGTCAATGTTTGACTACAAAGAAATGAGACCTCCGAAATCATCGTTGATTACAACTACCAGAGTGTAATTCAATTTTTTTGGCAACTTTTTCCCCTAAAACAAAATATTTGGTAATTTCACTGTTTGTTTATATGCATGAAGCTCTGATAGGATTCACAGAATTCAATTATACTATAAGGACATACATTAGAAGCAAAATAACAGTCAACCATAACATTAGGCCAAAAAAATTATGGGGCCAAAAAGAATTACAATACAAAAGAATGAGTCCCAAACAATGTAAAATACAAACAATATTAGTAATTAATAGCAAATGAGTTTTCTTTCAAAGAACTGATGGATGATGATGATGATGAGAGATTACAGGAAGACCCCATTGTGTGGGAATAACAACAGCAGCATTACCAAACACTTCCTGCAGGTTCATTCTGTTGACAACATCATTGTACATTCTCATGATCTTGCTGATGGTGAAAGCCTTCAGGGAAAGCCTCTTTAACCGTGACAACCTAATACCTCGTAATCTTCCATTCACAGATTTCACCCAACAACGTTGTTTTCCAAGCCTCTCATACCCACTTCTCATGCCTCTTGTGCCCAAATATTGGAACCCCATTTGCACCATTATTCACACTACTCTGCTTCTGATCTAAAGTTCATTCCTTGTGGTGCATTATATAATACATGGATGCCACCGTGCTTCAAAGAACTTAGTCAATTTTGATGCAGATAAAGACAAGATTACCTCTTTTTATTTATTTCTTTCCAAATTCTAACACATGGCTACAAATCACTTACGTTGCCAATACTAGTTGTTGTTTTTGCTAGCAATCCAAATTAGTAGGGTGGTTAAAAGGAATATTGATTGCATGTGCAATGATTGATGCATGAACCTTTCTGAAACCATTAAGCTAATTGAAACCAATCATTAGCTTAACTAGGGCCTAAAATGTATATGGCTAGCTTGATCTAATTTTGTTATATGTATACATTGTTTCTGGTAGAAATTAAATTGCAACTAAATCAAGCTATCAACTGTTTGTGTAATTTGTCATTTTATAGAAGAAATTAAAGATAGTATCTATTATTGCTTGTTTAGTCTAACTCTTTAACTAATCCTTCATATCGTATTCTTTGACTGACTTATTAAGTCTTAACAACTAACCAGCCTTTTCTTTTCCAAATTAATATTAATATTAACACTCTGGTGATTGAATAATAAAATTAGATCTATTATTTTATTCAAAGGCAGGCTAATAAAAAAAAACTTATGATTATTCTAACGAAAAGCTACGATTATTTTAGTGTTTTTCTCTCCAATCCATACGTACTCATTCAGGGAATCATTCTCTCCAAAAGGTGTACCTGTTTGACACACTATGAATGCGTGTCTATATTACTTGCAAACTAAATTTGCATCATATTTCTGGCATTTGCTTCCATTATTCACGCCATCAAGAAAAAAGTCACACGACAATTGGTTTGAGTTTTTGTTTAACTTGCACGCTCTTGGGTGGGGGTTCAGAACTTTATGTTAGTATATCATATTATTAATAATTTTGTTAATATAAGATCTAGAGAATATTATCATAGAAGTATGTGATAAACAACACATAAATAATCTTATATGTTTAAAATATTTAAATTTTAAAATAATATAACTTAAA
>NC_029790.2:10919956-10944830 GCF_000816755.2 Arachis ipaensis | reverse complement strand
AATTTTGTGTTGTATTTTAATAAATAAACTATAAAGTTATATATTTTAAGTTGAATTATGCAATATTATATTATGATATGTTCATTCCTATTAGTATTTTGGTTCTCGCGGTATTTTCTAACCCGACAGGTTAAAGCCTAATTTATCACGAATTTAATTAGGACTTTCAAATGGGCCAAATTCATCGGACTAGCCCGTTTACCAATTTAAATGGCGGACTTTGCCTCTAAAATTAAGCCCGTTTAAATTTTGGGCTAAACGGGTTGAGCTCGATTAACCAAAAAAAAAATAATGGATTAAACGGACTAGCCCGCGGGCTAAATGGGGATTGGGGAGCCCATTTTTTTTACATTCTTACAAAAAAAATAGTACTGTTAGTCGATATTTTTTTCAATCTGACCCGAAAATCTGGCCCATCAACTAAAAAAATACTGTTTGTTTAAGGTTTTTAACCTAAAAGTGATATTTTTTGTCAAATATTTTTCAAAAAATAAAAGGATAAACGGGCAAGTCCGTTTAACCCATCGATCTGACCATAAACGATTCGAGTTAAAAAATTATGGCTTGCGAATGAAGCGAACTTAAACGGGTCAACTCATTTAACCCACGTCCCGCAGGCTTAAACAGGCCGGACCTAAATGGGTAGAACATTTGACAGCCCTAAATCTGATCTCCATTTAAAAGTTTATCGCTGGCCAGCCAATGAATTGATGTATACATAAGGCGGGATTTAAATTTATGACACTTGGTTAAGCGGATGAGTGAACTGATTATTTGATCATTCCAAGTTGGTTCATTTCTATTAGTAGGAGTGGAAAAAGGCCAGACTGGATAGCCTGGCTTGGCTTGAGCTGTTATAAAAGAAGCACAGGCTCATTTAAAAGCCTTAATGTGTTAATAGGTCAGGTCCAGACTCACTAATTAATTTTATTGGCCTGTCAGGCCTATCTAGACCTGCTAAAACATAATTAAATATATAAGTAAGTTTTTATTATTAACAAAATTATGAGATATTTTAAATTTATTATATTTTATTATAAATATTTTTATATATTTTAAATATGTTAAAAGTTTAAAATTTTTTACAAATATTAAATATATGACATATTACATATAACTATTTTTATTAAAAAATAATTTTTTAAATAATATTTTTATTTTTGTAAAAAAAAATATCAGGCCTTTTAACAGGTTTCAAGTTAGGCCAGACTGAATAACAGGCCAGACCTAATACTTTATAGTTTATAAAGAGCCTATAGCAAGCTGCGAGTCAGGCTCAGGCCAATTAACTACATGACAGGCCAAGTTTGTTAAAAGCAAAATTTGGCCTGACCTGATCTGTTTTCACCCCTACCTATTAAGCCCGTTTGGAAAATTTTAAAAGTAATAAATTTTTTTATCATAATTTTTTTTAAATAAATATTTTTAAAACTAAAAAATTAAATATAAAATAATTTGTTTATAAACTATTTTAATATAAATATTTATTATTTAAACTATTTTTTTAAAAAAATTTAATTAAGTTATTTATCAAAACTTGACCTTAGCACATGTGACATTGGCATTTTACCCGTTATTTATTAGTAAACGAGCTTCAAGATCAACTAGAATCTCTGAAATTAATTGCATGTATGTGACCGTTGGTGACTCTATGCAAATTGCAAAAGCCGTTGACATTTAACTCTCACTATTATTTTTGTTTAGTTGAGATAATAGTAGAAGTAGAACAGTATTCCTCTTTCCTAAACATTAATCAAGAGTTTTTATATAATATTATCAACTAGGGTACATGATTGTTAATTCTTTAAAAAACAAATGAATTCATCGATGTTCTTACACCACGGATAAGTCAGAGTATATGATAGAGGAAATGATTTGAGATCAGCCAAAAATATAAGCATATGTTCAAGTGTTGTTGACCGTATCCATTCTCTTTTTTCTTTTGACATAGTAATAATCAATTAATCAAATTAATTTTTTGAAGTATACCTTCAAATTCTATAATGCAATAAATTTAAGCCAGATCCCAAAGGTTAAATACAGTAGAATCCCAGAGCCTATCTCGATGAATGATTATGACTCAGTGATTATATCTTCAACTAAACAAAAGTCAAATTTTTATCTTTTGTTCTAGAAAACTTTCACGTGACTTCTAGCTCCATGGTGGAAAAAAAAATATTGTAGTAGAAATCTAATAATTTGTTGGTAGCATTTAATTAATCTTACTATGGTTGATAAATTAGGCCGTTGAAAATTTAATTGCCAATGGTTTCTGGTGGAACTTTATTGTTGCTGGTGTAAATTTTCAATGACAATGAATAAATTAAACTGAGTTAGAAAAAGGAAAGAGAGAAATGGTAGGTGATTCTGACAATTTTAATGGCAGAAGCAGGCATTATATTATAGGCCTATAGGGTGACAAGTAGAAAAAAGAGTCCCCATTCCATTTATTACTCAAAAAGAAAATCATCAAACTTTGAGGCACATGAAGAACTTGTTGAATTCAAACTTTTTAGTGTTGCAAAAGCAAAAGCAAAAAGGGTCCCCACAAATCACAAAGCTTGCAGTAAATAAGGCCTAAAATTTTGCATACTTTCTGGGATTTTGATAAACATTCTCAGTTTCTAATTGTTGCTATTCCTATGTTATTTGGGTTGATTACACCATGTGGTTATAGTGTTTAATTATCTTAACATAATCATACCAAAATATAACATTATTTTAAACAAAAGTGACATTAAAACAACCGAAAAGTTATATATATTGTTAGAAAATACATGTACCTATAAAAAAATCTCTCAAAAATAGCAAAATATTTTAAAAATTGTCAAAATTTATTCATTTCTTTCATCAATTTTATCCTTCCTCGTACATTTTTAAATCGTACAAGACAAAATTTTGAAAGCCAACATTGCACAACTATTGTTTGACATAAAAAAAAAAATCCAAAATACTTAAAAATAAGAACATTCAAAATTCAATTAGAAAAAGTATCTGATATCTAAACTCAACAAAAAACTCATCTTTAGTATGTTTTGTATTGAACTTATTTAACAACTTATTATAGTGTTGGCTGAAATTGATTGTAATAATATTAGTTCCCTCGTATTATTATTGGTTATAAAATTACTCATATAAATAATTAACTAAAAACTGTTTAACACAGACAATTTCTAATGGTGGTTGTACCATTATTAACATTTTTTTTCCTTCATGGAACTACAAGAAACAAGGATCAAAAACAGAAATAGCAAAAGAACAGTTGAAGAAGACAAGACTCAAGTTAAATGAACAGAAAACCAAAACCAGCAAAACAGTATCAAGGGATAATATATCGTACCCTCATTGTAAGATTAATAAAAATTTATAAATAATAATAATTTGTACAATATAGCTAAGGACTGATAGATAGAATCTTACAAGAAAACTGATGAAATAATAGTTAAACAGGTGGCATAGTAGAATGAAGTTTGTGATGATGATGATGATGATGAATAGCTACCACAAACAGGAAGATGATGAAGAATCATGAACTGTGGTGGTGCTTCGGGTGTGGTGGAAATTACTGAGAAGACGAGAGGATCTCTTCCTACGATAATAGAAACCGCATTTGATTCTGATTCTTGAGAAAACCAACTTCCTAAACTTCTTAGCAGACCTAAGCCTGAGGCACACCACCTTCTTGACACGCACCAAAGACCCTTTGATTCTATCACTGAGGTTCTTCTTGCGGCAGAATTGGTAGCTTCTCAGGTAAAGTTGCCTCTTCTCTCTCTGTTCATCAGGGTAAGTGTTGTAATGGCCAAAAGATTCTGTCCTAAACAAAGGGTTAATGCCGCTCATCATCACATTATTCATATGCCTCTCATCACTATGCTTCATGTTCATGGCTCTGAAACTAAGACAGAACAAAATAAAAATGTTATGTTACTTAATTGGCTTAAGCTATGTTTTCATGTTCTCAAAGTGAGTGCCATTTATATCAAAGAAAAAGAGAGAAAGGGGGTCTGTACTATGTGGAAATTCCACGAACCTTAATTTGTGTTTGTTGTTGTTGTTGCTTCGCTTTGCTTGCTTGCTTTTGGTGCGCCGCCACACAGGCTAACATAGAAACAAAAACAAGTCCTTTTTTTTTTATAGGGTGTCTGTCTTAAATATTGGTTACCACTTTACCACGTGGATTGTTGGATAAATCCCTTTCATCACGTGTCTTTTGTGCTTCCCAAATCCCAGTATTAGATTTTGTTCAGATTGATTGATTCGGGTTTAGAATTTAGATGTTATGATTTGGAACTTGAAATTGACAGTTCATAATTTAGGATTTAGAGTAGATTAGCATTTTTCAATGTTAAAATTCTACTGCTTGAGATTATTGCATGCACGAAAATGACTGTTATGTAGTTTTGTAAGTCTTAAGGCACAAGCACAACCCTTGGCGTGTTCCAATAAATTAAATTGTAGAACCAATCTTTGCACACAAGTGACAACAGCAGTTTAGTATTTAACGAAATCCGAGTGATCGATAGATGTACATTACTTATATTATTATACAAATAAAACAAAACAAAACGAGTTTGACATTGATGAAGATCGACGTGTTATGATTGGTTTTGTGAATTGGAAATACGAGCAATTCAAGCAACATAAGCAAATGGAAGCGTGTTTTGAATGCTACTACATACAGTACTACTACTACTAGCAGCACGCAATATGAGAGTTAGATAAGCGATTTGAGCTCACTTAGCTTAGCTTCTATTGGATTTTTAGTTTCTTGCCAATCACGAAGGGGCGTAACTTGGATAGGTGCAACCAACTCAAACTAATATGCATACATTCCTACACATTAATTGCAAGCTTAAACACTCTTACGTGGCCATGTATTTTGCAATTTCTTCCAAATTTTGAACACTTTATTTTCTTCCGTCACTCAAATGTAGTTGAAGGCTTTGCTTTAATTCAGCCTTCAATACATGTATAACATCTAGAAGAAAATAAGCATATAGTTAATAAGGTGATTCTCATAGTTTTATTAAATTTCAAAAGAATAATATTTTGGTATTGAATTTCAAAAAAGATGACACATGGATAAAAAGGCCGATACTTTAGCCAATTACTTTAATATCGATTAGAGAAATATTGTATCTCCACAATTTATTATTTTTTTTTTATCATCATTTAGTTATTAATTCAATTCTTTTAATTTAATTTCTTTAGTCTAATAATCTAATAACATACTTTATTTATGGTGATTTCTTCCAAATCCATGCCAATTTTGTGGGTAAATTACCCTTACTTAGGTGTCATCATCACAGCCATTAATCAAGTAAAGTTTTCAACCTTTCATTAATTCATTCATTGGTTATAGCAAAAACTTTTAATGAATCTATACCATAAACATACTACATTAGCTAGTGTATATACATACTTTATAGTGTATTGGGGAACATTTGCAATTATAATTTCTAATCTCTAAATTGTTTTTTTTTTTTTAAATACCCTCCATCCCTTCCTGAAATTCAACATGTATCTCTCAGAACTTGGAAAACGCATAGCCTCCATAGTACCCAGTCCTTTTTCGTTATCTGGCCTTCGTTAATGAAGCCAAGGTCCGTTTAGCAAGCATTATCTCTTTCGAGTTACAGGAGTCGGAACTGGTACTCTGGTTCCGTCGGATAGGCATCGACGTCAACTGAGAAGAGGGCGAATGCTAACCTGATGTGGCTCCAGCAGTGAAATTTGTTATCCATAATACCCACTACCCAACCCTGTTTCGTTTTTTTTGCCTTCGTTGTATGTTATACCACAGATTAATCAACCCAGCGTCCATTTAGCAAGCATGATCTCCTTCGAGTAACAGGAGTCAGAACTGGTACTCTGATTCCGTCGACTAGGCATCGACGTCAACTGGGGAGAGGGCGAATGCTAACCTGATGTGGCTCCAGTAGAGAAATTTGTAGCTGAACTTCTGCTTGTGATGAAACTGTGGCTGGTGGAAGCTGGTTTACCATCCCCATTTTTCTGCTGGCTTCTAATTTGGTGCAGCGGATTAGGTAAGGTCACTTCTCTCCAGGAGTTCATTTTTTAACCGTTCAAGCTCAACCTTTGGTTGTCATCAAGGTATGTCCGATTAAGTTTTTTTGTTAATCCAGATTAGTTTAATTTTGATGATAGTCTATGCCTTTTCAACGGTTCTCTGTTTAGGGTGTTGGGTTGCTATTCTAGAATTTGGAAATTAAGTAACATTATACAGTTCTATGCTGTGGCTAGGTTTGGGGCATTGAAATTAAAACCTTATACTGGGGTCGTAAACAATTGGGTTAGTTTAATTGGGTTTGGTTCGGGTAATTTTACATGCAGCTTAGGTTAGCTTCCTGTAGTTGTTGCCATTGGTTCTGTTTATTCACATTTTGGTCACCCGCTTGGATTTTGGCAGGGGTAAAATTATGTCCAGAAACGAGGATGATGTTAAGAATGATTCTGATAATGATTTGGGTGATGATTTCGATTATTAACTGAATGCAGAAGATGATGCTGAAGACGACGATGTGAATTCGCTGGATTCTACTAGCAAGCGTGAATAAGATTGTGGTGTAAAAAGAATAGCGGATTTAATGGTGGAGGATATTTGGAACCTGGAGTCTAGGACAGAGGATGAGGCTTGCCAATTTTATAACGCTTATGCTTGTTGGCATGGATTTGTAATGAGGAAGGATGACGTGGTTAGGGATAATCAAAGTAGAATCATTAGCAAGCAAATTGTTTGCAATAAGGAGGGCTGGAGGAATATGAGGTATCTTGATCTGGATGATAGATCAAGGGAGGCAAGGTCACTAACGCGAACCAAGTGTCTAGCTCAGCTTAGGGTAAAGCTTGACTACGGCTGCGAAAGATGGAAGGTATCATGTTTTGTGGAATCTCACAACCATGATCTGACGCCCCCCCAATTTGCGCATCTTGTTCCGGCCTATTGTCGTCTCACTGTTACTGATAAAGTCCAAGTGAAAAATCTTCATAATTTTGGTGTCAACACGTGCCATATTATGGGATATATTGCGTTCCAGAAGGGTGGATATCGTCATGCTGGCTTCACATGCAAAGATTTGTACAACCACATTGATCGTTATCGTCGGTCAAAACTTAAAAATGGGGATGCCAATGCAGCAATAAACTATTTGATTGGCAAGTCAAACAACGATCTGCTGTTCTTTGGGAAGTATATATTCACTAGTGACGAAGGGCTCGAGCATATTTTTTGGGCAGATGGGCAGTCAATTATCGACTATCACTGCTTTGGAGATATTGTTGCCTTTGATTCAACGTACAAGAAGAATAAATACAACAAACTTTTGGTCATTTTCTCCGGATGCAATCATCATGGGCAGACTGTTATCTTCGGCTCTGGCCTACTATCCGACGAAACCACAGAAACGTATAAGTGGTTGTTGGAAACGTTTGTTGAAGCGATAGGTGGAAAAAGTCCTAAAGCAGTAATAAATGACAGAGACCTTGCCATGCGAGATGCAATCAAGAATGTTCTTCCTGATGCTACCCATTGGTTATGCGAATGGCATCTTCAGAGAAATGCATGTGAAAATATAAAGAATCCAAATTTTCTACGCGATTTTAAGGGTCTTATATATGACAATAACGACCACATAGACTTTGATCGGAGATGGGTAGCCATTTTGGATAAGCACAACCTTGTTGGGAGTACCTGGATGGAAAAGACGTACGAAACTCGTGCGATGTGGTCCCATTGTTTTCTTCGGGATAAGTTTTTCGGTTACATAAGAACGACGTCACAATGTGAAGGTATAAATTCTCTCATCAGATTTTATATTAATCACAGGAACACCCTCATTGACTTCATGCATAACCTGGATAGGGCCTTAAAGGAGTATAGAAACAATGAATTAATAGCTGACTTTGAGTCTCAGTGCTCTGAGCCAGTGATGATTACCTTGTTGGAGGTATATGAAAGATCTGCATCATGTTATTTCACTCAAAACATTTTTAAGAAAATTCGTAATGAGATTCAGAGGGCAGGGGCTTTGAATATCAAGGTATTAAGCACAACCTTGGACAAGGTAGAGTTCAGTGTGACTCGTGCAAGTTGTTTGAATCACGTGGTATTCCCCGTAGTCATGTTTTCTGTGCCATGAAGTTCAAAAACATCCTTGAGTTTCCAGATTCATTGATCTACAAAAGGTGGACAAAGAATGCAAAGAACGAATTTATTAGCACATAAATGCCTGTGAATGATGACGTTGAAAGGGTCTTAAAGTTTCGAGTTGGAGCATTGGCATCGAATTGCAACAAGCTGTGTGATATTGCTTGCAAGGACCTTGCAGACTTTAACGAAGTCCAGTCTGAACTTGTGAAGTTAGTTATCCACTTGCAGTCACGCAAACAAGGCAAGTCAACTCCTAATGTTAACGTGGAAGGCATCAACGATTCCTTTGTTATCAAAAGCAAAGGAGCCCCTTCCAAGAGGTCTTCTTGGAGGAAGAAGAGAGCATGCTCTAATTGCCACAAGTACGGTCATTACTACAAGCGTTGTCCAAATCTGATGTAGCATAGTGTGCAAGGTAACCCTTGCGAGCGATCAGACGGCAATGCATCAGCCAAGGACTTAGGTTTTAGTCCAGAAAGGTTTTCTAATTCTTCGAGGTCATTTTCAGTTAAGTCCGAAGACCATTCAGGACCTAAGACCAAGGTACGATTTGTTTATTCTAACTAAGCTGATGCTGGGGAAATCTTCTTCGGTGGGTGTCCCTTTCAAAAGCATTAAACTATGTGAATGTATTCCTCTGTTTACGCAGCCTTTTAAAAAGGGTGGATCAAGAAAATTTACGGTGACGGGTATAAGGAACCGGAAGGGTAACGACAACACGTTTGATTAGGTAATTTTTTTGAATCTAAACCTCTAATTTCTGTGACATGAGCTGGGTAAATTAATGCAGATCTCCTTCTTCTTGTTTAAAAAAAAAACAAATATTAAACAGCGGAGCCTCCATGAAAGCAGTGAATCCATTGACATCGCGTCCATGAATGGATTTTTCAACAAAAACCTCTACTCCTTAAAACAGGTGTGTTGCGTTAAACTCCTTTTAACCACTTTGTGATGAATGACCATTATACTTTTATGCATGATTATGGTTTGTGTTTTGCGATAATCATGTCATCACCAGGTGAAGGACTCACAGCAGGACAAAGGACATTCATTCACAAACTATGAATGCGATAATGATGTCATGGATGAAAAATGTGACACACCACATGTGCAGAACGATGTCCAAGATCTGTTACCGTCGTCAATGCCTTATGGAAACAAACAAGGATCGTACATGACATTGTTCGCGTCGATGCATAAGATACGTTGACCAATTGGAAGAATTAGTCTAATGAATTTAGTGCAATGCAAATTTTTAGTTTTATAAGGATGATTTATCCTGATTAACTGACTGCAATGTATTTGCCATTGGTTGGTTTTGCAGAGTTTTAATTTGTAGTAATTTAGGTAACTGTGAACGGAGCATGGTGTACCAGACAACATTGTATTATGTCCATTAGGATGAAAATTATGTTCAATAATATGTATGTGTTTTGCTTACATTGCTGTATTTTAGTTGCAGTTAACTGTGGTTGTATTTGGGTTTAGGAGTTCGTACCATTGTGAATATGCAATACAGTGGATCAATTAGAATTGTGTTAATGGATTTTTTTCCTACTTAGTGCATTTGATTTACCAACCAAATGATTAGATTGAATGGTTAATTTCGTAGTCTCTAGGGTTGAATTTTCCGTTGATGGTTATCTGGTTCTTCGAACAGTGTAAATCTCTTTCGTTAGTTTGACGGTGTAAATCTCTTTTGTTATTTTGACTTTCCAATCGTGTTCCGAATTTTTTTGGATAAGATATGGCGCCCTGTGTATGAAAGCAGTTTTAAATTCTAGCGAGTATTTTCTGTTTCGTTTTAGATGATTCGTTCTATGTCATGAATCTGTTATATATTGGCAAAAACATAAACATAAACACATTTATATTTGATCATATCATAGTTTCGAGTATTAGGAACAAATCTAGTTTGAAGATGTTGATCTTAGATACTGATGGAATTTTTTTTACATATACCGTAAAACTAGTTACAATCTATGTGAAGCCAATAGGTTAGCTGAAACCCAAGGGACATTTCCTTTAACATTAGCCAATCTTTCTCTCTTTTCAGCTATTTGACTACAGCATGACTTTGAGTCATGTAGTACTTCCCGGGATTTCAAAAGTTGAACGTTTTGATGATGTGTTCATCTGGCATCCGTAACATTGTAGATTATTGTTACCTGATATTGAAAATTAAAAAATAATCACTGTAACAAAAGTATATTGTAAACATAGTTCACGAAAGCAAGACTGCAAGTTTATAATTACATGAGTCATCCAACCATTTGAACATGCAACTCATCCATGTAGTCACCCAAAACCCACAATCATCTCTTGCAAAAAAAAATAAAAATTGTTATAATTTATATTAAGCATATGAAGCTCATTAAGGAATTATAAAATCAACAGATATAGTGAATTAAGTAGGGACACTACCAGTGACGGACTCAGAAAATTTATGGTAAGGGGGCAAAAATAATACACATTATTATCAAAATATATATTAATTTAAATTTAAAAATATAAAAGTGCACATTAATTATTCGAATACAAAAAAAAACCAAAAATTACATTAGCTGCTAACTTTCTTCGCTTCAAATCTTGAAGGTACTTCTCTTCTTGTTTTCATATTTTAAAAATGTTGAATAATTGTTTCATTATCAACTTGATTGAATGTCTCTCTTTCTATATATGTAACCAAACAATCATTCAACCACTCATCTCCCATTCGATTACGAAGTCGACTCTTTATGATATTCATAGCAGAAAATATTCTCTCAACTGATGCTGTTGTCACAGGTAGAATCAAAGCTAATTTCAACAGAAGAAATACCAATGGATAAATAATATGCTTTTTTGTCTCAACTAACTTTTGAGATAGTCCACTGATTCCATTTATATTTGAGAATTGATCATCAAGACGTATATCCAATATAAAATTCTCAAGTTGACTATCAAGTGCCAAAAGTTGAGTAGAAGAGAATTCATGTGTTTAAAATTCAGCTAAACGAAGCAACTTCTCCTTATCAAATGCAAAAAATGAGTCACTTGGATTCAAATAAGCTATACAAAGAAGTAGCTCGGTATTTACCTCTGTAAAACGATTGTTAAGCTCTTGAAGTTGTCTATCAATCATTTGATAAAATAATTCAACTTGAAAATGATGCAAGTTTGAGACCTTTTGGATTTTGTGCCTTGATCTTCCTTGTGTTACAAATATATCATTCATATTTGGAGCAAGAATATTGTGACTATCACAAAATAGTAAAACTTCGTTGAGCAAAGAGGACCAACCATCGTCTCTTATACTTTGCAATCGTTGCTTGGACACTTTAACCAATATCATAGCATTTATAATGTCTTGATCACTTCTTTGTAGAGCTTGAGACAACTCATTAGTAACTCCTAATATACTTTTCATCAAATGTAAATTGAATACAAATTCAAAAGATTGAATATGATTCAATAATTGGCATACTTCAGCTCTTTGTTCAGGATTATTTCCATCTTCCTCAATAACTTTAAGAACTTCTACCACGGAAGAAAAAATAGAAATCAAGCTAAGTATTGTACCATAATGTGAGCCCCATCGAGTATCACCTGCCCTTTTTAATGTTGTTTCTTGATTTAAGCCACGCCCACTAGAAACATCTCCATTTTGTAATGCAACAATTGTCTTTTGCATTTGACTTTCACGAAGCATGTCTTTACGTTTACAAGAAGCTCCAACAATATTGCACAAACTAGCAAGCAAATTAAAAAGTAGTGCAATTTCGACCTGTTTCTTTGCAACAACCACAAGTGCTAATTGAAGTTGGTGAGCAAAACAATGAACATAAAAAGCACAAGTATTTTCTTTCAAGATCAAACATTTTAAGCCATTAAATTCTCCCTGCATATTAGTAGCTCCATCGTAACCTTGTCCACGTATTCTTGCTAAACTTAAGTTATGCTTTGTTAATAAAGATTCCAAAGCTACTTTTAACGACAACGCATTTGTGCTAGAAACATGGACAAGGCCAAGAAATCGCTCCATTACAATCCCTTCTTTGTTCACATACCGCAAACAAACAGCCATTTGCTCTTTAACAGAAATGTCTCGAGCTTCATCAACTAAAACAGCAAATAAATCATCTCCAAGATCATCAATAATAACTTTAGTAGTTTCACTTGCAGCAGCTCTAACAATATCTTTTTGAATTTTAGGTGCTACTAGCTTAAGATTTTCACGAGCATTTTTGAAAACACGATCAATCTCTATATTATGTTGAGCAAGAAAGTCAAGAAGCTCCAAAAAATTACCTTGATTATTTGAATTGTGCGATTCGTCATCACCACGAAAGGCCAATCCTTGTCGCAATAAGAACCTGATGCACTCAATTGTTGCTGTTAAGTGAGTTCGGTAATCTCTTTTAGCTTGGTCTGAATGCTTTTGAAAAACAACTTCAATATGTTGCTTTTGCTTCATGAGTGCTTCGCATTTTCTTCGAGCTTGATTATGAGCACTATCATGATTTCCAACATGTGTTTGTAATCGCTCCTTCTTTTTCCAATTTGAAAAGCCCTCTTTTACAAAAGCATCACCACTCGCACCATCAGGTTTCATAAGATAGCAACAGAGACAAAATACAACATTTTTTGAAATACTATATTCCAACCAATTGCCAAATTCATCAAACCAATCAGCATTAAATCTACGGAGAAAAGTTCCAAAATATGTTTGTGGAAAATCATGTTCTCTTGGTTGACAAGGACCTTTTTGCAAATAAGCTCGTCTAACTTCATCTCTGTCATTTGGATCATAATTTGAAATTTTGGGTCGTTGTCCAGGATCAGCTACCAGACTTTCCACATTGAGTTCTAAGAACTTTTTATTAGAAGAGACTAATGGAGTGACTTCAGATTCTAGTGGTAGCTTTCTTTTGAAATATTTTTCCATTACTATTTCTAAAAATAAAAATATATATTCTAAATTAATAAATTGATCAATTCACTTTAAAAATTTATATGCAATCTAATTACATATAATAGAATAGAACGAAAGATAAACAAATAAATAATAAGGATCACTAAATTGAGAATAAAATAAAATATATAAATTCATGAAAAGAATAAAAAATAGATTAATACTTAAACTATAATTGTTTGAATTAAAATTTGTAATTGAAAATATCAAAAAGTGAAACAATGAAATTGAAAGATACATAGAGTCATAGAGAGTTATATAAAACAAAATAGAGAATTTAAAATTTACCTTTTGATGAAGAGAAGATGACCACTAGACAAAGAAAAGAAAAAAAAGGTTGAAAATATGAAACTAAGAAAAGGGTTTAAGAGAATAAATGAGTGACGGCTAGGATTTAAAAACAGAAGAAGACTAAATTTAATTAGGTTAACTAATAGTCAAAATCATAAAAAAATAAAATGGGCTTAGACTTTTAATAATTGGGCTTAGTTTATTTGTAGTGGGGTCATTTAAAATTTAAAGTGGGGGCATATTATATATATATATATATATATATTTGGGTTTAAAAATATCAAATGTCACTGGGGGCAAGTCCCCCCCCCCATTCATGAAGGTGGGTCCGTGCCTGGACACTACAACAACAAGCTCTTTCATGTATCCGTAAGTGTTATTAATTGTTTCAGTCGGTTTTGCCCACTCCATTCTTTCTTATTGTGTTCTCTTAAATAGAAACTGGAAAGGGCTATCAAAACCGATGGCTTTGGAGATTCCAGCCGGGGATGGAATGAATGTAAAATGGAGCAAGAAAGAAGATGATAGTATTTGGTTGAATGCACTCCGAAACAGAGTTGTAGAGTTATTAAAATTAAAGCATGTGTACTTTGTGATTCTTAAATACAAAGGAGAAGCTAGATTTAAGTTCGTGGTGATCCGTTTGAGTGCTTCGGAGATTGAATACTCAACTTTGAGAAGTTTCCATAATGCTCATCCCTATATGAATTGGAAAATTATTTCCCACATGGTGATGATCGTCACCATGGAAATTTGTCAAACTCAAATATTCAATTTCCGAATAACTCGAACGCCTCACTAGTATCCTAAATTTAGATTCTCCTTTATATTTAAAAACCACGATATACCCAAGCTTTAATTCTAATAACTACACAACTCTGTAGCAGTATTCACACAACCAAACACTACCATCTCCCTCCTTCCCTCATTTTACGTTTATCCCATACACGACGATTGAAAATTCTTTTGTCTAAAAAGTTTTTGCATTATAGGTTTGAGAAATTTTTTCCTGTTCAGTTGCTAAAATGTAATTTGTAACAAAGGTTATAGACAACTTTTAAATCCGATATCGTTAGAGCTACCAACCGGAGATGAAATAAAAGGGAAATGGAGCATGAAAGAAGATAACAGTGTTTGGTTGAATGAAGGTTGGCACAGAATTCATGAGTTGCAAGGATTAAAGCATCAATATTTTGTGGTTTTTAAGCATAACAGTAATCCAAATTCAAATTCATGTTGAGGACCATTATATTCTTTATAGTCCTATTCCATCTGCTATGATCCTGTACGCTAAAAAATTAACGCGGTTATAGATTATAACAAACAATTTTTAATATGCAAGGAATGATTGTGGAGTTTGGGTAACCACCTGGATGAAGGAGTGCCAATGGAGGGATGACTACATTATAAATGTAATTATAAAATTCCTTTCAAGGTTTCGTATACTATTTAAAAATGTTAATGTTACGTATGCTTACATCAAACTTTTTTGAACTTAGGTAAATGATAGCACAAGGTTGTGGCTGGCTATTGATCTGGTCATGAATCCGTTCAATTTGAAATCACAGGAAGTCCTCGAGGCAGCAAAGACATACTACAATGAAATATCTAAAAAGGAAGAGCGATTGGTTAACGGAAAAGGAAATATGCTCTGAGTTATACCTATGCCCGTCAAATAATTGTGTTAATTGCTTAGATTTTTGATACTTTAATGGTTGCAATTATATGTTATTTGCAGTAATTTACGTTAGTTTTTTATTTAGGTTTTCTGTTGCGCTTATTGATTGAGAAAAAACTACTACGGGGTCATAACACATATCGAACTAGTCAGCCCGAACCCGCTCTAAAAAACAAAAAAAATTTATTAAGTAGGATTTTGATAATGGAATACATTAGTATGAATTTTTGAGTCCATTAAAATATGTGTGCCTAAAAATGGAATACCGAATTTTGTTATATAAAAAAGAGAATCGGTTGAAATATTTCCATATTTTGTAAAGCAATTAACTAAAAGTGATTTGAATACTTTACCTAATGACAAACACAAGACTATACTTCTTTATGTTTTGTACGTTATATGTAGTAAGTCATACCAAGTAAGGGTTATTAAACTTCATTTACCTTTTCGAAACCAAAGGATTACCAAGGAAAGAGAGTTTATTATTGGTTTTATTAATCAATTTAAATTTTTGAAACGGTTTGATTACTAATGGGTGGCTTTATTAATGAATTTACATTTTTGAAATGGTTTGATTACTAATGGGTGGCTTTGAAATATCCCTTCGACTTCCAATGCAACGACGTTTGAGTCTATCCTCATTAAAAGTTAAACATGAATCCCTCCCAACATTACTTGATAATGTTTATAATTTACACCTTCTTCTAATTCACTCTCGTCGCCTATCCCTCGAGCAACTGCAGCAACTAGTTACTACATTTAGCAAACAACTATGGAGCCAGAATTCCGGTAAGCATCTTAGTGTTATCTAATTTGATCAAGTTTTTTTCCACACACCTTACCCTATGTCTTTCATGGTTTATTCTTTTTAAGATTGATGAACTTTCATTTTTTTGCTTCCGTTTGGCTAGTTATGTTAATGCATTTGGGAACGTATGGAGATTCTCTGACCAGACTTTCGTGTTAAACCTGTTCGCAATAGATGTAATTTTATGCCCTACGCCACATATGTTTCTTCTTTTTCTTTTCTGAAACCAATGTTTCAACATGTGTCTAACATGTTAGTTTGTTTTTGCTTACTATAGGAAGATATCCAGTTTCCACCACACATTGTAAGGCACTTATCTTTCTTCACAATCACTGATCTCTACTTCATAGACCGTCAAGACAACTGCCTCCATATCTACCCAAAGAGAGAGGATGATAACTACTGGATTAAAGGATCAGACATAGGGAGGATAAGATCTCTCTATCGACCATCTCCGCTGCTTAATGTGGAACTGAGTTACGTTGGTTGGGGTATCTTCTACATGCTTGCATGGGACAATACTCATAAGGAGGAAAAGCCCAGAGCGGTTGACGAGATATATGCGTCCAAAGTATTTCCTGACCAAATCATACAGTGACTGGCGGACCGATGCAATGCACACTTCAACAAGGAAGCACAGCTGAGTGCGTTCGAGACCGACCGGTTATTACGTTTGCAGCGTCGGAGGCAACAAGGTTCACCACTGCGTTCTCAGGAGTCAAGGTAACAATAATTCATGTACTTAGCGAGTTAAATTAACAGTTTTTTTCTATTCATTCATGTAGAATAATTTTTTCTGAAATTATTACAGGATCAACCTCCATCAACAAGGGGAGGGGCAGTGGCAGGACCTAGTAGGAGGTACCGAAGAACTTCCTCGTCGGACTCTTCCAAGTCGTCTGTGAACCAGTGAAGACCATTATCGTTGGGCATAACAGCATTAAGTTATTTGTGTTTGGTATTATGCACTTATGTTTTGTAAGAATGTTTCGGTGGCCATTTTTGAACAATTATATGTACATATTTAGTTTTGTGAACATGTTGGATTAGTATTGTGTCTTTTAACTTTGGTTATATTAATGTAAATTATCGCGTTGAAAAGTGTGATTTTGTTAATGTATATATGGGTCATATATAATCCGCATTCTAGTGGTTTTGGTTTGATTAACAAAAGATTTTTCATGTGCAAGAATTGATTGTGGTATTTTGTTTGGCTACATGGATGAGGATATTGCTGTGGTAACATCTTAATTAAGGAATGCAAAAATTTTTTATACATTAAACAGAATCTACAGAAATGAGTATTGACATGGTGTTCTTTAGGATGACGGGCACTAATTGTGTGATAATTGATTTGGGAAAAAATATAGGAATTCAAGTTGATAAGCACAAACGATTAGTGACTCATTTAGCAAGATAACGTAAATACACATGTAGGACCCATAGATTAAGTTAGCACGCATTTCCATTGTACAAGGCAAAATTGGAGGCAGCTTTTAATTTCAAATTAAATAAAGAAAAGATCAGAGAAAATTTAAACAAGAATGTTGGAACTCCCACATAATTTATATTTGCTAGCACGGGCAAGAACACTTTGGTAGACGAGACAATTTTAATTTTTATGGTAAAATGGTAACACCGGTAACACAATATTCTGCCATATCAATTTTGATTGGATGCAACATCTCACACAATTAATTAGTTAGAGAAATTTAAGTTCATTTCTTATAAGCCAACCAGAGACTTCAAGCAAATAAACTACATCAAACATTAACCTACCGAAAGCTAAGACTACCAAACGTGCCTCAAGAAAAATGAGTGAATTCCAACTAATTTATGTTCCGTTACCGGTTATTCTGGATGAACTGCTGCAAGAAATCTTCTTGCGAAGCAGTGCCAAAGTTGTAGGGAGATGTATATGCTTGAATAAATTCTGGCTCAGACGCTTACGCCAACCAGAGATATGCATACAACACATGCGAAGGCAGAATGTGGTAGATCAACATGTCTTGTTTCATGTTGGATACTCACTACTGTTAATGGATTCAAATTCAATATTTATAGTGAATGCTGCTTTGGGAGAACAAGTGCATGTTCAGCAACCTTTCGGAGTTGGCATCCATGGGTGGTTTCGTATTGTGGGAGTATCAAACGGAAACATATGTTTCAAGTTCTCCCATGACCAAGACGATACAAGACTTCTGGTATGGAATCCAACAACACAACGCTCTAGAGAAATTTTCGACCCCGCAGGGACCACGGTAGATCATATTTTCCAGTATATGGTTTCGGATATGTCCCAAACACATATGCATACAACATCATACATATGTGCAAAAGGGACATAGTTGATGCCTATGTTTTTTCTCTAGATATTGTTCAAGGCGTTCTACATGGTTTCACTGTGTTAATTGTCTTCCTGGTGTCGAAAAAATTGACTCTAACTCTATTTTTCATAATGGTCATGTTTGTTGGGTTACTGGTATAGGAGATAGTTATGCTACACCCAAGTCTATTTTATTTTACAGTGTCGAAGATGAATCTTTTAGCGAAGTGTTTATTCCAGTAGGTGCAATATATACCGTTCACAATTTACTAACCCACAACGACAAACTTGCACTCCTCGCTCATACACACAATGAATTTGGTTATGTCGCATCAATTTGACACTTGAATGAGGACGCCGATAGAAACAAAATATTAGAGCAATACTACAGGTTTGGGAGTCGAAGCATTAGAGAAAATTCAATATTATTCGTGGATGATAACCTAATTCTGTTGGTGAACAATTCAAAGGAAAGAGAGTTACTCGTCAATTCCAGGTACAAAGAGCTTGTGTTGACAGAATATGACATTGAACATGGCACTAGAAATCTATTGGTGAGGAGAGCATGGCGAGACCCAAGAATGCCACACCCGATAACAGTTAGGTTTACACTCAAGTATTTTGAAGGGATGTTTCTGGTTTAGAAATAATTCACATTTAAATCTACTCCGACTAAATGTATTGTGGAACTTTGTTGAACGTCTATGTTTAGTATTCCAGTTGTTGTTCTTTATGGTTTTTTTTTTTGGGTAATGAAATCTCCTGTTAATTGTTATAACATTGGTTACATAACAACTTTATTTTATCTAATTCGTTGTGTCATGTAGTTTTCCTCGTGTATATGAGATTTATAATGGTGTTATTCTATTTCTAACCATCCTAGTATATAGATTATGACAAATATCAGCTAACCAAATAACATTTTACGCAAATATTCAACCAAAATATGCTATTCAAACAAAGATTGAGCAGGGTAAGTGTAGACAGACAGATGAATGGAATAAATAGTTTCCTGGAGAAACTTGGTTTGACTTAAAATTTCGGAAAAAGTTGAGCTTAACCGGTTTCAAGCCACTTGCTGCATTAATCCTCAGCTAAATTTTCTACTTATGTATTGTTTTTGTAGCTGGCCCAATTTGATAGCTAGCCCACTTTACTTTTAGAGAGACTTGAACTACCAAAAAATAAATATTTTTCCAGGTTAGTTCACCGAGCCCAATTCCAAGTATGTCAAAAAGACTAAATATTCACTTAATTAAAGTAACTAACACTGGAGAAAAAAATATCGATCACCTTTGGTCATCTACTATGTTACACCTTAATTCCTAACAAGAACTCAACGGGGATGATCATGAATCCACACATGCATACAAAATTTGACCTATTTTTTCTATGTAACACGATTCCACCAAAAAAGACGACATATAAACGGACATTTAAGAAACTAATTGAAATAAGTTAGAAGACAAAGTTACATGATGGCCACAGATTTCAAGACCACAATTGTAGACACCACTACTGTCTTGGACGATAGCCCAACCTAACCCATTGCACGGTAAGACCTGCAATAAGCCATACACTCATTGAATGTTACTATATAAGAAGAAAAATAAATCGTGTCAATTATCTATTGTGGTGGCTGCATGATTTGTCATGGGAGTCACCAAATCATTAGTCTATATTGTCATGCCCTTCTCATTCCTACTCTTACAGAATTGCCAAACATTGAGTTATAACATGAATGCAATGTTAAGTATTCATATCACTAAAAAAAAGGTTGTTATTTTCTGGTATTCGGACGACTTACTACAACATATTAGCCTTCATATGCTATTGAAATTAGCAGGGAACTTCGAAAACTAACTCACAAAAATATATACCATAAAACATATACGTATCTATAGGTAAAACAAGAACACGTCACTAGAAACATAATCAAATTCCAACTATGTTGCCCATATCAAAGAAACGGCATCGACAATTTTTCCTTTAAAAGCTTCAAGCAATTGTGTGTCTACATTCTAGTAGAAAAATTCACAAAGAAGGAAATTATTCTTAAGTTTCTGAACCTAATAAAGGTGCTTCAGGTTTTGGTTTTGATCTAATCATTAGACTTTGTTGATGAAGCCTCTTTCTCTCTTGCAGCTGCTTCTCTAGTCTTCTTCCTCAACTCTGCTTCTCTACTTTTCTTGTTCAGCAGCTTCTCTAGGTTTACTATTCTTTCCTCTACATGGGCTATCAAGTTATCCATTCCCAAATGTTCTTCAACATGATTCTTCTTTCCGTCACCTGATCCCCTTGTAGCCTCCCCCGCTCTGACCCTTACAATGTGGTCATCAACCCAGAAAAAGAATTTGCAATGTGTTTCTGTCACCTAAATCGAATAGAACACAATGAATGTATGGTGGTACAAAACACTCCAATTCAATCTAATCCACATATGTCACTGTAATTAATCCCTAAACTCTAAATCTAAAAAATTCTTTCAAATTTTTAAGCCATTTTTTATATCAGATCAGCTTCCATGTCAATTCATGTCACAATCAACATTTTTAATATAGGTAGATCTATTTTCAATAAATAAACTTTTTTCCAATTCTCAATCATTCTTTAAAATTAACCAGCACCAATATCAAATCATATACAAAATCAACCCAATTTAACAGCAAATCGCTTACAAAATTAAATCATTTTCATAACCAATAGGCATACCATTCCCAACAATTCAAAATCACATCTACAACAACTTGAGCAAGGAAAAATAACCAAAATCTATATTCTAAACCTCCATTCCAAAAATTCAAATTTATCCAATTTTAGCATAAACTTAGTAATCATACATGAAGAATTGCATGCTTACCTTTAACAATGGGCATCCAAAAAATAGCCTATTCGGGTTGGTGTCTGTCTTCGACATGTAACAGATGGCATATTTTCCGCAGAAGCATTTTGGGACCACACCATCTTTTACATCCCCAGGTTGCAGCGAACTTGAGGTTGCATATCCAACTATCAGTTCCTGTTGTCTGCCGGCTCCCACTCTGCCTCGTCTTGTGTTTGAGGAGCATGCATCACTGGCCATCAATCTGATTAACATTTAACACCACCATGAACAACTATGATCAACTATTGCATTCAAAATTGAAACAATCTGCTTCGATCAATGGTGATTAAAGAAAGTGAGTAACAGAACAAATCACGCAAAATTGGTTGTGAAAATCGACAAAAAAAAACAAACAAAAAAACAAACGAATGAGCTAGAAGAAGAAGAAGTAGGCCTTACAAGGGTTTTCTGAGAGGGTTTTGCACGTGGGTCGCCGGAACCTTGCCAGCAAGGGGATGAGTTACGTTGTTCAACGATGAGTCACAGAAAAGGACAACCGTGTAACCCTAGACGAAGAAGCAGTAGGCAGGATCTTCGACGAGATTCAGAAAATTCTGGCCCTGCCGATGAGTCACCAAAGAAATCGGAGGAATGAGGTAGAAGAAGAAGCTGTGAACTCTGCCAGTGAGTCACAAAAAAGGACAACCGTGTAACCCTAGACAAAGAAGCAGTAGGCAGGGTCTTCGACGGGGTTCAGAAAAATCTGGCCCTGCCGATGAGTGACCGGAGAAATAAGAGAAGTGAGGTAAAAGAAGAAGCTGTGGACTCTGCCGGTGAGTCACAAAACCACGTAACCCTAGACAAAGAAGCAGTAGGCAGGCTCTTCAACGGGGTTCGGAAAAATTTGGCCCTGCCGATGAATCACCGGAGAAATCAGAGGAATGAGGTAGAAGAAGAAGCTGTGCACATTTGAATAGTATTTAGGGAAGATTTTGATTTGAATGGTATTTGGGGAGGGATTTGGAAAAATCAACTATTTGCACATTGCACCCATTCATATTACAGTACATATATGTTATGTGGTATAATGTAAATAATATAGAATACAATGTAGTGTGAAAACATTTAATGAATCAATTAATGAAAGGTTGAAAAATTTTTTGATCAATGGTTGTGATGATGACACATAAGCAAGGGTAACTTACCCACAAAATTGGCATGAGTTTGGAAGAAATCACCTTTATTTTATATTTTTAAATATTAATTGTTAATTGATGACAAAAAATTTTTTTTTGATGATTTTCTAATATTTTTTTATTGCTTATCCATTTTTTTTTTTTGTTAAAATCCATTTTTTTATTTTGAACAAATTTGACAACTCACATACTAAAGCCCACATGTAAAAAAGAAAAATAAAAATTCTTGATTGACAAAACAAAATAGATCAAAATTTATTAGTCATCTTCCACTTCTCTCTTCTTCCCTATTTTTATGTCTATTCTCAACAGAGCTAAAAATCAGAAGAGTAAACTATCATTTATACCCACAAAAGTTGAAAACGTTGACATATCTACCCATAAAAGAAGGAAATTACTATTTGTACCCAGGAAATATGGATTTCGCACAACAAAATTATCCAAACACTAACAAATCACCTAAAATTCTGAAATTACCCTTATCTTCACCACCACTTTTCTAATCTCAAATCCCACCACTACTCAAACTCTTCTTCACCACCACCACCATCACCACCTCTACTACTCTCAGACCGGTTCCCAACCTTTATCTATAAGCTCAAAACTTCACCCCATCATGAAACACCCAGTTCATCCAACTTAAGCACATGCCAGAGTTTGAATACACAAAATCTAGAGACCAGAGTTAGAATTCACAGCCTCAATTGGTGTAACAATGGTGGAGATATCCAATTTTCCATTAAACCCAGAGCCCACAGAAAAAGAAACTATGCAATCTCAGATGTATAAATCTATTCCCAACCCTAAAACCGTACGAACAACCAAACCCGATTTCAAGTGCCTCATCCTCAACCTCACAGTTCTCTTTTCATTTATTCTAGGTTTTCCCGTTCCTATGAAAATCTATCGAAATCTACCGCGCTCCACTCCCCTTCGACCGAATCGAATTCTTCTCCTTGCAACTAGGGTCCAATCCTTTACTTCCCCTGCTGATTTCGAGCCATATTCGTCGGCGTCAAGATTTTGTCGGATCCTGGCAGCAAACATGGGAGCAAACAGCAAAGCGACAGAGAGAACCCCAGCGCGGCAGAGAGGACAGCTTGTGTGGGAACGAAGCCAAGCATCGATGTAATCAACATGGAAGGTTTGTGAGCAAAGAGGCAAGGTTCGAACATAATCATCTTCTTCGAATTCGAAGCAGCAAATGGCACCGTCGCGGCGTGAAGATGAACGGTGAGAAATGTCGTTGAGTTCGCTGGTGTATAGGGCAGCATAAAAAGAGAAAGGGATGGTTTTGATGGTGATAATGTTAGTGGTGGTGGTGGTTGGGGATGAGAGTGGCGGTGAGGGAGGATTTGGGTGAAAATGGTACTGTGGAGTAAAAAGAGAAGTTAGAGTTAGGTTATATTAGAGGGTATTTTGAAAATTTCAAATAATTTTTTAGGATTCGGGTAGTTTTGTTAGTAAAAATCCATCTTTCATGGATAGAAATAATAGTTTTATTTATTTGTAGGTAGATTTATCAGCGTTCTAAACTTTCATGGATAGAAATAGTTTACTCAAACCAGAATATTCACAAATGCAAAGTTCAGAAATTAGAGCACATGTATAACAATAATTATACTGCATCAGTCTTTTCCCTCGTATATCTTTTTTTATTTTTTGGTATAAGTCTTTTCCCTCACATTAATCACCACTCGTATCCTTTATTTTTAATTGAAAGGACCATTTTATCCTTGTGGTAAAACTCTGGAGTAATCACAATTAATTAAGCCTCAATATAATCAAGTAAATTCAAAAATACCAATTACATAAATTACTAAGCCATGTAGCATGCGTCACTTTTATATTGCTAGGTCAATGTGTAGGTACTATAACTACCACATTGATAGCTACTCTTGGCCTTATGTTTAGTAAAATTTTTTCCCCAACCCTTCCTCAGATAATGTGAAGTGTGACACTTATAATTTGTGAAATTAAATTTTCCCGTCTTAATAGCTCCTTTTTGCACATTAACACTGTAAAAGCCCTTAACAAATCATACATGAACAAATTGCAACACCAACATTTTCGAATTAGAGGCTAGATAACGATAACAGGAATGCTGCACTATTTTAAGTTATTGTCTCAACTTCGCCATTAATTTAACTTTGAAAATAGAATAAGACAAAATACTGAAAATAAAACACAAAAAATAAAAATATAAAAATTAATATTTTTGTATTTTATTTAATAATAAATTAAAATAAATTATGAAAATTTAATTTATTTTTATTTGTTTTATTAAAAAAATTAAAAAAAAATACATTAATAAAATATATAATTATAAAAAATTAATAAAAATAATAAAAAAATAAAAAATAAATTATGTTTCTTGTTAGTTCTGTGTCCTTTTTATCACAATGAATACAAAATACACTAATTCAATATCTTTAGATACATTGTCTTTGTCCATGTAAACAAACGCAGTCTTATATACTTGCTTGCTTCTACGTCGGAGGCACCTTACAAATTACAACTGATTCCATGACAATGACTGCCCTTCTAAATCAGAACCAAACTCATGCACTTCAACGGATTTTTAAACTCCACTAATTGCAGCCTCTATATTTTTTTTTTTTTTT
>NC_029790.2:10905570-10918004 GCF_000816755.2 Arachis ipaensis | reverse complement strand
ACCACAATGACCACAATGTCTTTATTTATGTTTCACTAACAAACACAATTTTATATCTCTATGTCCATATCTCAATGTCTTTATTCATGTTTCACCTAATATCTATAAATTATCAAACATAAGTACACAGAAAACTACACTTTACAAACCCTAACTTGATAGTGATAATAAAAAAAATAAATAAGTTATATCTCAGCCTGATATCTCCGTGTCTTTTTTGACAAGAATAACACAAAATAGACTAATTTAATGTTTCAAACCACAATGTCTTTATTTATGTTTCACTAACAAACACAATTTTATATCTCTATGTCCATATCTCAATGTCTTTATTCATGTTTCACCTAATATCTATAAATTATCAAACATAAGTACACAGAAAACTACAGCAATGGAACTTTACAAACCCAACAGGAATTAGTATGCGTGTGAGAAAAGAATCAATCAATTCTAATTCAAATTGAATGTGTATCATGTTTGATATATGTCAATAAGCTCTCTTCTGTCTGTATCTACAATGTGCACCAAGACACGGCACACAACCATTAAATACAATTACAGTAAGACCAAGGTCATCACCAAGGACAATTTTCTTGGGTTTGGAAGTGGGGCTGATTAAGGACTTATAAGGTATATAGACACAATTGCTCGCACAGGATCAGCTTAAATCCCTCCCCAGAATTTAAGCAACCATACTTGAATCATAGTTCTCTCAAGAACAGAAAGAACGTTAGATGCCCCTCCCAGTTTCATCTCTCTAGCAAAATGTTTTTCCCACCAACCTAGATTCTAATGTTCCTCATTTTTCCTGAGTACCAACTTTATCAGCAGCAGGTACATTTTCAGGGAAAGTGGATACATCCAAGTCAATAACCGTCAAATCATACGGTACAGATGCAGAACTGGATATATCCACAAGCAAGGAAGAATTTGTTGCCTCAGAACTACGAGCATCAGAAACGGGACCAGAATTTGAGGGAGTGCTACTGGTAGAAGAAGAAAAACTCGATAGCTGTATGTCATCTAACTTGTTTTCGTAAATATGCTTATTTTTTCTCACAGTATCCATTTCTGGGCCCATTGGAACAAAAGTTCGTGATCTGTACTTCCGTGCTCCCTCTTCACCTTCACTGTGGTTATACAGCACATAATCATGATACGTTGGTGCAAACTGCCACAAGTTTAAGGTGTATCAAAAAATCAGCTAATAAATGAAAAGCAAAGGGAGGGCGGATATTTCAACAAGACACATGCACGCCATATGCTGACAATGTTGAAATGCGTGAATACAAAGCGAGACTCACCTGGTGGACAGTATCATGGTAAAAGTCATTCAACTTCACGGCATGCCCAAGACTAGCTGTGAAACCACGAGATCCACCGATGTTAGCACCAGCATATTCTTTGTATGGAAATGCATAAAAGTGGCCCACAGCAGCAACAAGCATCTCAACACAAATGATAAAATTTTGAAGTAGAGCAGCTTCATCTGCATTCTTGATGATTCCCGACTTGGCAGCAAGGAAGAATAAGACACCCTAGGAAGCAAACAACATAATAAACTACTTCAAAAATCTATAGTTGTAATGATAAACACACGTACAACAAGCCATGACATAGAAAACTGTGCATTCAACCCAAAATTAACACTGGGAAAAAAATTGTATTGGGAGGTCAGAAAAAAGTGCCCAAAACAAAGTACCGATCATATGAAAATCAAATAAAGCATCCTTATAGAGTATTACTAGTGGGTTTCAAGGCACTTTGTGCCTAATGGATGGAAATGAGAAGAAATCATAACCAAATAACTGTAATATCAAGTAGTTATTTTGGGTATTTCATTCTATTCAAATTGTGACCAAAGTGCAGTTATTGTTGCTCAACAGCATTATGTAGGATTGAAGATTATTCCTATTTTGCATAACATTTACATCCTTTACCATGGTCTTGAAAACTAATAAAATTGCCAACCACCCCCACCCCCCAAAAAAAAAAAAATTACTGCATGACTGAAGGAGTTGAAATTTGAAAATAGGAAAGAACGTATCATATTTCATAAAAAGAAAAGCAGCATGAAAAGTAAGTACCTGCCAATAAGTCAAGAATACAACAGATTTTATTATGATGAACTTTGGAACTGGATTGAATGGCTGGAGGAGATCCTTACAGGCCATATAAAATAAGGCAAGAGCATACAAAGCCATCGTATACGAGAGTGTATATATAATAGTCAGGTACAAGTATGACTGCTTTGGATTGAAATTTCCATCCTTATATTTCCCCTTCGCATAAAGTATGAGAGTAACTACCACTAAAATGGGCTTCAAAATCACAAACTGCAAACACCCTTGCTTGCATTTACGTATGAAACGCCTGCACTAGAAGTTCCAAGAGTGAGAGAAGAACCATAAATTTGCAATAAAGATCATGCTGGCATGTTACAAGTCCTTTTTCATTGGCACAAATTTTTATTTTCCAAAAGCCCTCAAAAACAAATTTCCATACAATATATGTACCATAACCACACACACTACCAACTGACAAAGATCCTGATTCCAGGGAAAAAAATGGAATTCCATAGAAGGGATCGGTTTGCAGGGAGAATATAGATATATTCTGGCACGTAAACTTTTAATACAAAAATTTATAAATCAGGCACAAACTCACCCATCCAGCGGTATAGGAGGAAAGCAGCAAGTCATCAAACACACTGACGGCTTCAGAACTCGACCACTCAAACTTATTACAACTGCTCCAGGACCACCAACCCAAGCCAGACATAGTGATAGGAAATTATAAATGACCCATGCCTCGTAACTAAAACAGTAGAAAAGATACAAATTAACAAACGGCTCCAGGATAATACAAATATATCTGTGAATCTCATTATAATTTAAGAGCAGACAACAGAATGCTGGATGAATATAAATCACATAGCTGAAAATTAGCTCTACGTATGAAAAGAAATGGTATATTGCCTTTCCTCTCTTTTGACTGCAAATGTTAGGACGTCTGCTTTTGCAGCAAACCTCTACAGTACACTGCCTAAGTCTCATCTTATACGGAAGAATATTACTTATGTTGAGCAATTTTCAGAAGTTACTGGCTAACAGGGTAAAATCACTTGAGCTAGACAGATAATAGATAAATCAATCTATTTGAAGGATCCAAGACTATTTGATATCCAATGAATTTAGACTCCATGTAAAGTAGGGTTATTAATTCATTATGGTATCAGAGAGCTCTGGGTAGCAACATAGAGGGGGTTTCCGAACACTCCATCTAAGAAAGCCATACATAACTACTTCTGAGTCTTCATTAACTCAGGAATGGAGTAGAGTAGAAATATATATAATTCAGAAATATATAGTTTTCATATTCATATAAGCTGGTAATTGCAAACTAATCACCCAAAACATGCAGACCAAGAAGAGAAAGCATGTGAAACATGAAATAGGAATGAACAAAAATGTAATCAGATTTAATATCAGCAACAACCGAATAAGAGAAGAAATAGGGGAAAACAACGCATACGAACTTACACTTCCCGTATGGAATTAAAATAGATCGAACTGTCAGGTAGAACAAGGGACAAGAATGACATAAGCGCATAAACCTGCGAGAGAATAATAATTACATTAAAAAGTTTAAAATAAATCATAAAGATCAAATGTTCAATATTGCCAATGGAACTTCAAGATTAAGTCAATGGCTTTTCTGCTTCCAATTTAACACTGGAAGTTAAAAAATCAAATCCATTTATCTGAAGTTGAAAGGTACCGTGATGTGCATCTGATTTGATAATGTCAACTCTGGTAGATAAGCGAACTCTAATTATTCTAGTTCTATCCACTAAAAACTAGTTCATGCAATTAACAAAGCAGGATAATAGGGATCGAGAATAGAAAGAGCGAAAGAACTCACAGGGACCATGAAGACGATGCGTACGATGAATCGCTGGTAGGTAGGCTCAGTGTAATTGAGGAGATGCCTGTAGATATGAATAATAGCCAAAGCGATAGCTCCAAGGGTGCATATGAAAGCGGTGATGTAGAGGAAAGCAGGAACCAGCACCCCCATTGATGAAGAATTGGGGATGGAAGTTTAACTCTAAAACCCTAGTGTGTGCGTATGTAAGGGAAAGGGGAGAAAAGGGAGCAGATCTGAGAGGAAGAGGGAAGAATTGCAGAGAGGAGAAGAAGGTGAATGGTGCGGTGGCAAGTCGAAACTCGAACAATAATGGCGGCTGTTGGCTTTGCCAAGAAGGAACAGAGAAAAAGGAAATACAGTGCCGAAAAGCACAACCACCTGTATCCAGAATGGAAGTAATTAATGAATTAATATTCGTATAATTGGTATAATTAATGTAATTAAGTTATCGGTTATCACTGCTTTTGCTTTAGGTTCGGACCTATTATACCGAAACGCGCTAGCATGCTTATTATTCCAAATTTCCAACACGCCCAAGCGCGTACGTTTCACGAGAAATAGGAGAAACAAAACCAAGAGGGGATTACTTCACTACTATTAATCTATTATTAGGAAAATGCATGGATTTTGATAATTTGATAAGTATTATCTATAATAACTCCCACGACCATGGTAGTGTAATCTGTTGGATAAGTACCTGTAATTTTTTAAATTTGTTAGAGATGAGATTATAGAGAGCACTACAGATTTTTTCTCCTGCAAACAACTTGTTAGTATAACATTTAACTGAATGGTAGACATTGTAACAAATCTCAAACAAAATGATTTGCCCCTGAAACCAAAATATGATGATTTGTTAGTTTTTTTGGTGACTGAAATAAACTAAATAAAGAAAAACAAAACAAACAAAATAAGAAACTGCTTAAATAGAAGGACAGTCTCGTTTAAGACTACTCTTAAATTTCTCCCAAGGTGAAAGAAGCTCCACATGTGAAAGTTGTAACTTCATCGCCATCTTTGCCATAGTATCTACCATCGTATTTGCATCTCTCATAATCAAACGAAAGTCAACACGCCAATTCCAATGCATGATATCTCTTATTTTGAGCACCAATGGATCAATAAGCCCAAAATCATCTTGAGTAACAAGATTAAATGCTTTCACATAATCTGTCTCACAAATAACATCTCGTTGACCCACATCCCAAGCTAAGAGATATCCTCTCCAAATGGCAAACAATTCTCCTTGAAGAATACTATTACTCTCAATCATTCCCAAACACCACATTTGCCAACTCCCATTACAATCTCTAATAACACAAGCAAAACCAACACTATCACCCGAACCAAAATAACTAGCATCACAATTAATCTTAAAAGTACCAATGGATGAGGATTCCAAAAACCATTTAGAGTAGAGGGAATGGACATACGTTGTAATTCAAAAATATTCCTAAGCTCCTTTTCTGAAGATAATGCCAGACAAATCACTTTTTTCGGAGGCCAAGTTTCATGAGGATTAAAGATATCATTATTCCTTACTCGCCATATCCATCAAAGTCCCGAAAAGAATTTGAACGGATGCTCTCTGCTATGATACAAGAACCAGTTCTTCAAATCCAAAGGATGACAAGAAATATCCAACCTATGCCAGACAAGCTGAGCTTTTGGATAATCCCAAATATAATGTAAAACTGATTCCTGGCTAGAAAGACATCTTGGACACCTATCTGATGATGACATCCCTCTTCTAAAGCGAAAACTTGCAGTAGGAAGAGCCTCCTTAAGACACAACCAAGCCAAAAACTTATGCTTTTCTGGAACAAGCTGACGCCAAAGCCAAAGCCAATTCTCCCGCTCCTCCCAACCAAATAGCTTTTAGATTTTGAGATAAAGGGGAATAAAGAGTATCCAAATGCCACCTACCAACCGACCAAATATCCTGTATCCGGAGATTCGAATCAGAAATGTGAACATAATCCATCTCATTAGATAACCGTCCTTCTCTCCTCCAGCTAGAAAACCAAAAATTCTGGTTCAAATCTCCAATACACCAAGCGATGATGATTTGTTAGTTATTACCTCTAAAAGATTTTCTAAACTAACTATATTTGTAAATTATTGATTGAAAGCTCAAAAAATTGAGCCATCAAATCCTTTCATGGGCCTCTCCTTGAACAATACAAGAGCCTATATACTAACGGAAGAGTTTCAAGTATAACAAGAAGCAACACTTCTGGAGATTTATTTACACTGACTCTAGGGATTGGAGGAACGGAGATGAGAGGGGGTTTTGTGAGGGGAGGGGCAGCTCGCCCACACAGCCCAAGAGAAGAACAAAGAATTGAAGGGGCACTAGTCCACTGAACGTCAAAAAAAGTGAAGAAAGCCACTGACGGAACTGATTTTACAGGGGAGGAAGCAAACCCGCCGAGATACGAAGAATGGATGGAGGAAGAATCAACGAAGGATATGGCAGTATCTGCAGAGATGGATATGAGACCCAAACAGGTGGAAGGGCCTTCAGAGGGAAGAAAAGAAGCAGCTCCGAAATCCTTTGCCCAAGCGGTCAAGAAGGGTACAAACAGAGGAGAGCCCAGAACTGAGAACAGCGACAGAGTAGCGACCGACCACCTAGGAAGCTCAGATGACGAGAATGAGGAATTGGGAATAAAAATAGAGAAAACACCCAACGGCCTATACAACCTGGTGATAAGCGAATCAATTAAATATGACTTGAGAAAACACTGGTGGGAGTCGCTCATAGTAAAAGTTTTGGGAAGAAAAGTCTCGCTGGCAGTGATTAAGAGAAGACTAGAAGCTATGTGGAGCAGAATGGGAAGCTTGGATGTCATAGACATTGGAAATGACTATTTTCTTGTTCGTTTTTACAATGCAGAGGATCTAGATTATGCACTCATGGAGGGACCATGGAAGATACTAGATCACTATCTCACTATTCAACTCTGGAAACTTGATTTCAACCCAAGTAAAGCCACTATAGACAACATTGCAGCTTGGATCAGATTGCCATGTTTGGCTATTGAATATTATAATAGGATTGTTTTGGAGAAAATAGGAAATATTTTGGGGAGAACCATCAAAGTTGATACCAACACTTCACAAATATCCAGAGGCAAATTTTCCAGGATATGTGTTGAAATAGACTTAACTAAGCCGTTAGTCTCATAATACCTCATCAATGGAAATATACACATAATGGAGTACGAGGGACTACATCAGGTTTGCTTCCATTGTGGACGTGTTAGGCATGAAAAAAGTGAATGTCCAAATCTGAAGAACCAGACACAAGTTAGGAATGACCAGAAGCAAACGGAGACAAGGGAGGAAGAAAATGGGGGAATAAGTGGAACTAAAGCAAAAACAAAGGGTAAAGAAGTTATTGAGGCTAGTCCAGAAGAATATGAAGGGGCCTATGGTCCCTGGATGATCGTTCAAAGGCCGTTGCGTGGAAAGAAATCCACTACAGCAGGAGAAGGTACAAGTAATGGGGTGAATAATGTAAAAGAAAAGATACAGGCCGACAACATCAACGTACAGCAGAGGTCACGTTTTTCCGTTCTGCACGCTGAGGAAGAACCACACAATGATACTAATGACAATGACAAAGGAGCAAGAGAGAGGAATGTAACGCAAAAAGATATATCCGCCTTTAGTGACACTCAAAATGCGGTCCAAAAGGAAAGCAATGGGAAAAAAATTCAGAAATCAAAGATACTCAAAACAAAAAAATCAGCCCAAAAATCCTTGCAAACCAAAGAGCCCATCCACAATAGAAAACTATTATTGAAACCACCAGTCCAAATCAAAGCCCCAAACGGAATCACAAATCCCTGACCCCTAGCTCTGACAATCAAAGCAAAAACTCACAAATTGAACAAATTATGCTCTCTAAATCTGAAAACAAGTTGAACCACCTACCAAACCATAACAGAACACAACCCACACAGCAACAACCTCTGCAAGAAGACATGCACACCGAGAACAACCCCCATCATTTTCAGGAGAACTGGGTGACCCTTACTCAACCCTCAACAGATCAATCAATTCTAGTCGAAAACACTGGAAGGGAGGACATGAAGTTTGATAATCCACCTGACCCGAAACCACCGGATGTTGTCTCGGTAGAGTCTGAAATGCTTGTTGAAGCCATGATACAGTATGAAAAGGGAAATGAAGCCAGGGAAGATGCCCCACCAAGGGAGGAAGAGATTATGTTGGATGCTTGTTGATTGTGCTTGGAGGCCCAGGTTCTGTACAGCTTATTTGCTTGTCTATTCCTTTCCTTTTGTTCTTTTTCCATGGATCTGTTATCTTGGAATATTAGAGGGTGTGTGAACAAGGCATCTATACGCACCGTAAAAGAACTCTGCAAACAGTATCGACCTGATATGGTAATTTTATTGGAGACAAAGTGTAGTGGTGACACAACAGATAAGGTGATTAGAGAAATGAGTTTTAATTATTGTATTAGGGAGGAGGCTAAGGGGTTTGCAGGAGGCATTTGGGTTTTGTGGAATAATCCTAACCTGAATGTACAGGTGTTGAGAAACCATCAGCAGTTCCTTCATTTACAAATTGTTGATTTTAAGAGAAGAGTTTGGTGCCTAACAATAGTGTATGCTAGCCCACATGCTCACTTGAGATCTAAACTTTGGGAAGAAATGAAGAAAATTGCGCCTGATATGAAATTGCCATGGCTTTTGATTGGAGACTTCAATGATATTAGTAAGGCAGATGAGAAAAAAGGAGGTGCTACTCTAGACATGCATGCTGTGAATCGTTTTAAGAGATGGATAGAGGAATGTGGTTTAATTGACATGGGATATATTGGCTCAAAGTTTACATGAGTTGGGAGAGTTAGAGGAGGGTTGAACAGAGTCTATAAGAGACTGGATATGGCTCTTTCAAACTCTGATGGGAGAATTGCATTTCCAAATGCTAATATAAACATACTTCCAAGAGTTAACTCAGATCACCATCCTCTCCTAGCTTCACTAGAACCAGAAAGAGTGGATAAAGGTGAAAAACCCTTCAGATATGAGGCCATGTGGAAGACACACAGTGATTTTACAAGAGCTGTAAAGGAGTTATGGAATAAGGATGTTGATGTTCCCAGAGCACTAAGCATCATGACAGAGGGTTTGAGAAAGTGGAATATAGAAGATTTTGGCCATGTTTTTAAGAAGAAAAGAAGACTCTTAAATAGATTGAATGGTTTTCTGAAGTCACCTACTTATGGAAGGAACCCATTTTTAGTGGAACTTGAAAAGAATTTACAGGAGGAGCTTAATGTGATTCTTGACCAAGAGAAAATTTTTTGGCTTCAAAAGTCACGACAACAATGGATTGTAGAGGGTGATAGGAATACGAAGTACTATCACACCAAAACAATCATTAGAAGAAGACGGAACCGCATCTTAAAATTAAGAAAGGAGGATGGTTCATGGTGCGAGAATGTTGAAGAGTTAAAGCTCATAGCACTCAATTTTTTCAAAAAGTTTTATCAAGATGAGATGATAAGAAGACCAATCCTTGTTACTGAAAATACCTTCCCAAGATCAGAAGAGGAACAATATGAAGACTTGTGTTGACTACCTTCCGCAGAGGATGTTAAAAATGCCATGTTCAACATAGGATCGTTAAAAGCTCCTGGAGAGGACGGGTACCCAGCCCTCTTTTTCAAAGATAATTGGAAGACTTTGGGTGAATCGATTACAAAATATGTAGCAGATATTTGGAGAAACCCAAGAGAGATAGAGAACATCAACAATACCCTTTTGGCTCTGATCCCTAAGGTAAATCAGCCGGAGTTCATCACACAATTCAGACCAATCTCATTATGTAATGTTATATACAAATGCATCACAAAAATTCTGGTTGAGAAGTTAAAACCTACCATTCAAGATCGTATATCTCCCTGCCAATCAAGCTTCGTACCGGGTAGAAATATACATGATAATATTATCATAGCACAAGAGATGACCCATGATATGAAGAGGATGAAAGGGAAGAAGAAATTCATGGCTCTCAAGATAGATTTTGAGAAGGCGTATGATAGATTAAATTGGAACTTCCTGGAAGCCACTTTGAGGGAGTTTGGCATAAAAAAGCAGGAGCTGGAGATTATTATGGCCTGTGTAAAGTCGGTGAAATACAAGGTACTCTGGAATGGGTGTAAAACGGAGACGTTCCAACCAAATCGGGGACTTAGACAGGGAGACCCCATATCTCCATACTTGTTTGTCATAGCCATGGAGAAATTATCTCATGCCATAGAGGATGATATTGGGAAGGGACTATGGAAGCCGATGAGGGTAGGAAGAGATGGACTTCCAATTTCACATCTACAATTTGCAGATGATCTTTTACTTTTTGCAGAGGCATCTCTATCCCAAATAAAGCAAATCAAGAAAACTTTCAAAGGATTTAAAGAGGCATCAGGAATGAAAAATAAATGTGGCAAAGTCATCTATTCTTTTTTTCAAAAAATGTGGAACATAATATTAGAGAAAGTATAAAGGGAGCATGCAATTTTCAAGAAGTCTCTTGTTTGGGGAGATATTTAGGAGCCTTGTTAACTAATGGTCAAAAAAGTAAAAAAAAAAATACAAAAATATCCTGGATAGAGTTAAAGAAAAATTCAAGGGTTGGAAAGTCAATTGTCTATCAATGGCGGGACGCATCACTTTGGCTAAATCAGTTGTGAGTCCGTATTTAAATTTTGACATGCCTTTTTCCCTCATACCAAAAGGGATAGGAGCCAAAGTTGAGAAGCTTCAACGAAAATTCATCTGGAGAGAAGATCAAAATAACAAGAAAATTCATGCAATCAGCTGGGAACAAATTTGTAAACCAAAGGAGCTGGGAGGTTTAGGATTTCGAAGGATTCATGTGATGAATCAAGCATTTCTAATGAAGACACTATGGAGATTGTTCACAAAAAAGGAGGCGCTTTGGGTCAGAGTGATGTATAGCAAGTACGGGAGGGGAAGAAACCCCCTACAAGGTATGGAAACCTATAAAACCGATTTTCCTTTGTGGAAAAATCTGGCTGCTCAATGGAGTAAACTGATAAAACATATAGAGTTCACGGTGGGTGACGGAAAGACTATAAACTTTTGGACTGACCCCTGGGTTAGAAATGAAGGGCAACTTTGTTTGAAAGTGACAAAATCTCTAGAAGAAGAGCTTCTCAGCCTCAAGGTGAGAGAGATTAGACTAGAAACTAGAGAGTGGAACCTACATTTTCTTGCTCGCTATCTCCCACACGAAGCTATCCAAAAGATAAGAGCAACTCCTCCTCCAATTGATGAAGGAGGTGAGGACATAATCCTTTGGAATCTTTCGAAAGATGGGGAGTTTACCATAGCAAGCGCTTACAAGTGCTTAAGTAATAATAATAATGAAGTTGAAGATAGAATTTGGAAAATCCTGTGGAGCTGGCAAGGACCACAAAGAATAAAATGTTTCGGATGGCTGATGATTCACAAAAGACTCTTAACAGCAGAGAGAAGAGCAAGGCTTTTCGGTAGTAATCCGAACTGTCACATCTGCCAAGGCCAATAAGAAACAATTCTACAAGTACTAAGGGACTGCCCCCCAGCTGCTAAGGTTTGGCATCAATTAATTCATCCGCAGCACTTTAACATGTTCTTTAGAGCTCCTTTTAATCTTTGAGTGAGGTGGAACTTGATAACAGAAATTGGTAGAATTAATCAGGAAAAATGGAAGACATACTTCCTGGTAACTTGTTGGTGGTTGTGGCGTTGGCGTAATAAAGAAATATTTACCCAAGCTACAACAAGACCAGCGGAAGCTAAAACCTCCATCATGGCTTACGTCCAAAACATAAAGGAAGCTTTTAAAAAAGAGCCTCTTATCAATTATCTCAAGCGAAAAAGAGAGATACAAGTCTCGTGGAAGCCGCCCCCTATTGGATGAATTAAAATTAACTCAGATGGAACCTCCTTGGACAACCCTGGAAAAGCGGGATGCGGTGGCATAATTAAGAATGAACACGATAAATGGTTAGCTGGATATATGGTGAATATAGGAAATTGTACAGCTTTTCAGGCAGAATTATGGGGACTGCTACATGGATTGAGAACAGCTTGGGAGCTTGGACTAAGAAGAATCGTGTTTGAAATTGATGCTAGAGTGGTGTACAACCTAATGATCAAACCCAAGCGATGCATGAATCATCACGAGCCACTAGTTAGACAAATTCACCAAATGACGATAAGGGAATGGAAAATTGAATTCAGACATACATACAGGGAAGGAAACAGAGGAGCAGACTTCTTATCCCGTAAAAACTTGATGGCAGCACCGGGATTTCATTTTGTTGACTTACCATCTGCAGAGCTTAGGAACATTGTCTTAGATGATGCGAGAGGGGTTGTACTACCCCGAACTATTTCTATAATGTAATTTTGGGCTTCCAGCCCCATTTAGTATACCAAAAAAAAAAAGTATAACAA
>NC_029790.2:10899498-10905459 GCF_000816755.2 Arachis ipaensis | reverse complement strand
ATACATTATTTTAAAATAAAAATATTTTAAGTCAATAAAAAATTAATCACTAAATACTTCCACTGTAAATAATAAAAAAAACTAGTGCACAAAAAACCATTCTTACCTAATAATTACATTGAGATGATACAAAAGGGGTAAAATATTTGAGATGATAAGGAGGTAATATCCCATAATTTGTCAGTGTGTGGAAATATCTGAAGCCAAATTATCCAGACATCGAGTTGAGAGAGAAACAGAGAGAGGCGGTCGTGGATATTGGAAAGGCCATACATTCCCAAATAGCTTCGTGGCCTTATCATTTTCTCATTCTTCGTTCCTCCTTTTCCCCCCCATAAACCCACCCTTCTCTGTGAGAACTTTCAACAAACACCTGGAGACCCTGGAGCTACTCAAATTCCCAATATGGCTTCTTTGATTGGAGTTTCTTCCATATACCAAACTCCCTCTACAACTCTCGACCTACACAAACGACCACCGCTTACTACTACTACTTCTTCTTCCTCTCTTTCCTTGCAATGCTTGGACAGCAAGTCCCACTTCAACAACGTTCGCAGAGCACACCTTTCTACTAACAATGGCAAGGGAGGTTTTAAGCCCACTGTTAGTTTTGTTACTTCTGCCATTGCCACTCCAAATTCTTCGGTCCTCAGCGAAGAAGCATTCAAGGGGATAGGCAGCGGTGATGACTTCCCCGACGACGATGACTTTGCCGGCTTTGGCTCTGAAACCGACGAGGGATCTTCTGCTGTTAGCTCTGAAGAACTCGACGTTTCCAAGCTTGGCCTTCCTTCGCGCCTCGTTGATTCCCTCCTCAAGCGTGGGATTTCGCATCTTTTCCCCATTCAGGTTTGAATTTTAGCGACCAATGATTGTTTGCGTTCGGTTTATTATTTGAGAAATTTTCCTGGGCAAGATTGATTAGCTTGCCGCAATTTTGTACAGCGATAATAATGTCTGACACAGAAAACACTAATTAAGGAATGATAGTTAGCAATGTGATGACTTACTTTTTCTGGTTTGTATTTTGCGATTAGAGAGCGGTGTTGGTACCGGCATTGGAAGGTAGGGATATCATTGCTCGGGCAAAGACTGGGACTGGCAAGACACTAGCATTTGGGATTCCCATTATTAAAGGCCTTACTGAAGATGAACATTCAAGTTCTCTCAGGTAATCATTCTTTCTACTCTATGCAATACACTTCTTTTTATTTCATCTTTTGCTTGATGTATGTATAACTAACCATCATATGCTTTTGTTTCTTCTTTCTTTCAGGCGGTCTGGTCGCCTCCCCAGAGTGTTGGTTCTTGCACCTACCAGGGAGTTAGCAAAGCAAGTAGAGAAGGAGATAAAGGAATCTGCACCTTATCTGAGCACAGTTTGTGTTTACGGGGGTGTTTCCTATGTTACTCAACAAAGTGCGCTTTCACGTGGAGTTGATGTAGTTGTTGGGACGCCTGGTAGAATAATTGACCTAATCAATGGGAACAGCCTTAGACTGAATGAAGTTCAGTACCTGGTCCTCGATGAAGCGGATCAGATGCTTGCTGTTGGGTTTGAGGAGGATGTGGAAGTAATATTGGAAAAGCTCCCATCAGAGAGGCAGAGCATGCTTTTTTCTGCAACTATGCCAAGTTGGGTAAAGAAATTGGCTCGAAAGTATTTGGACAATCCATTGACAATAGATCTGGTATTTTCTTCTTACCTGGAATGAGTCCTAATCCAAATGTATTCGTTGTTGCTTCTTTTTTCTTCAGATTTTCTTGTTGCAGCATAACCTTAATTACTTGTGAATTTCATTTCCATATCAGCAAATAATTCAGGCAATATTGTGTTACATGATTTTGATGCATTTAAAGCTAAATAAGGAAAAACGATAAATGTGCTTTTCTTTTTCTTTAATCAAGGTTGGCGATGAAGAAGAAAAGCTCGCAGAAGGGATAAAACTTTTTGCTATATCAGCAACTGCCACTTCAAAGCGAACAATTCTTTCCGATCTTATAAGTGTAAGTAACCGATTGTTGACCTTTTTCTATTTTAGTTTGGTAGTCTCTATATACACATGCACATATCTGTATGCGAACTTATGGTATCATTCAGAACTAGGAAATTTGATTAAGTTTATCCGGTCTCCTACTAGTAATCCTAGTCCTAATTACCTAGTTTCGGACTGGTTGTGTTAGCTGTTGCAAGTTGTTAATTGTTGAGTCCGTTATTTTTTATTTATTTATGATATATTTTACAAGCAAGATTTTGTGTCAGTGTAAATTCCTATCTTTATGGTGGTGGTTCAATAATTTTACTGAATGTTATTATGTTTTTTAGGTTTATGCTAAGGGTGGGAAGACTATAGTTTTTACGCAGACAAAAAGAGATGCTGATGAAGTATCATTGGCATTAACAAATAGTATAATGTCTGAAGCATTACATGGTGATATATCTCAGCATCAAAGAGAGAGAACATTGAATGGTTTTCGACAAGGAAAATTTACAGTTCTTGTTGCCACTGATGTTGCAGCCCGTGGACTTGATATTCCTAATGTTGATTTGGTATGTTGTCCACATATAACTATCCGATCTCCAGTGTTATGTGCAAATCTGTTAAAATTCCAGCAATATTTGTTCTTGTTTTCTTCATTTAGATCTAATGCAACTGATGCTGAATAAACCAAAGAACTTGAAAAACCTATAATTTGGGGATTAGGTTTAATAGTTCGAGTTTTGGGATATTACCTAGATTTAACTAAGCCTTCATTGTCTCAAATTTATTTACCAACAGAAATTTATGATCCATATTTGACTTAGAAGCTTCTTATCAATACTGCGATCAGTACTAAACCTTGTTGATCACCTGTTTCCTTCAGATTATTCATTATGAGCTTCCCAATGATCCGGAGACTTTTGTGCATCGCTCTGGTCGTACTGGGCGTGCAGGGAAACAAGGTACTGCTATTCTTATGTACACCAGTAGCCAGAGGAGAACAGTTAGATCTCTAGAGCGTGATGTAGGCTGCAAATTTGAATTCATCAGTCCACCCGGTATACAAGAGATTTTGGAGGCATCTGCTGAGCAAGTTGTTGCCACGCTCAATAGGGTTCATCCCGAGTCTGTTGAGTTTTTTACACCAACTGCACAAAAATTGATTGAAGAACAGGGAACAAGTGCCCTTGCAGCTGCACTAGCACAAATGAGTGGATTCTCTCGTCCTCCATCGTCCCGATCTTTAATCAACCATGAACAGGTATCGGGAATCATATATTTCTAAGAATGATGTCATCTATTAAATGATTTCTACCCTGCCTTTGTTTTATGTAATTAGGTTCCTTTTTTTGGTGGGGGCAGGGGGGTGGGGGTTGTTTAAAATATATGGGATTAGCTTTATTGTTTCAACAAACTGCTCGTTGTGTTTTAACAATCAGCTTGTAGACATCCTGTAATGACTTTCCAGTGATAATGATCTTAGTTCGTGGTTCATTCCCAACTGCTGCTGTGACTTGTGAGTTTATCTTAGTGCATGGAAAGCTAGTGTAGGTTTGTCACTCATTCAATAGTCTATCGAGGTTTTCATGCATGGTCTCTAGGAATTTGATGTTAATGTTGTCTTCTCCCAACTAGATCTCCACAAAATTTTTGTGGGTGATCTGGACCAGTGTGGTGTATAATATTTAAGTGGAAATTAAAATTTAAAATACGTATTTTGTTTTTCGGAGCCTTATGTTATCTGATTGGTTCGTTAAAAAACTTTGGTATTCTAGGGATGGGTTACATTGCAGTTGATCCGAGATTCAGATAGTAGAAGATACTTCTCCGCAAGATCAGTCACTGGGTTTCTGGCTGAGGTTTATTCTCCAGCTGCTGATGAAGTTGGAAAAATACATTTAATTGCAGATGAAAGGGTTTGTATCTGAATTATATTGAGTTATTTTTTGTGCTCATTTTGATTGGAATTACAGTGCTAGTCAGAATGCACCCACATTATCCAAGTTGTTTGATCATGTTACCAATTCCTAATATCAGGTTCAAGGGGCTGTTTTCGATCTTCCAGAGGAAATTGCTAAAGAGTTACTTAACAGGGAGATACCACCTGGAAACACTATAACCAAGGTTACCAAGGTAAATACATCTTTATTCCGTAGTCATACAAGGATTATGATTATCTTCTGCTTTTGCCCAACCAGAACATCATATTTTCTTTTGTATGATTTATCGCATCACTGATTGTGTAAACATAAATGTTTATGCTGCTTTGTTGGCAGTTGCCTGCCTTGCAAGATGATGGGCCACCAGGTGATTTCTATGGGAAGTTCTCTGACAGAGATCGTAGTAGCCGAAGAGGTTCAGGTTCTGGTTCTAGGGATCGGAGAGGCGGTTTTAGAAGCTCACGGGGATATGGAGGCCGAGACTCTGATGATGATTTTGGTGATTCATATAGGAGAGGCAGTAGAAGTAATAATAAAACTGGCAGTAGCTGGTCTCGAGCTGGAAGATCCAGTGGTGATGATTGGCCAATTGGCGGTAGACGATCATCAGGCAGATCTTCATCGTCAGACAGGTTAGTGTACAAATGACTACTTTTAACACTTGTTTGTAATTTTTCTTCCTAGACAACAAGTCAGGACATGTTTCATCTGTGTGACACTTCTGTGCATAACTGATCTGACATCCCAATGTGCTCTGCAGAGGTGGTTTTGGAGGGTCCTGTTTTAATTGTGGGGAGTCTGGGCATCGAGCATCAGATTGTCCAAACAAGCGCAGCTTCTTTTAGGTTCTTCACGTCATTTATTTTTGGGCACTGCCTTGTCCAAAACGCAAGTGCCACCTTGGATGTTGGCCTAATGGATTCTGAAAAGTTGAAACAGAATCAACATTTATACGTATCCCTGTTGTTGGTCCTCTCCTGGGTGGGGGCTCTGTGTTTCTGGCCCTTCTTTTCATCCTGATGAAAAATTTATCACTCATTTGTTTTGGGGTTTTGGGCAGTGGTTTATTAACTAGAACAGTTAACTATATGGTTTTGTTTCTGTTTTTTTCCCTTTTTTTTTTTTTAAATCTGGGTGATGTATGGTCCTGTATTGTTAGCCACTTTTAGACTTTAGTATGTGTTTGAACCTTAATAGTATACAGAGAGATAAAAATATCTGAAAAAGATTTTTACTCGGAAGATGCATTGAAGCATTAATTGAGGTCTAAGGCCTTAATCTAGGTGAATCTATCTTCGTCACTTGCTTCTCGTCTACTCCAGAATGGCTCTTAATAAGTTAAAACATTAATTTCTTTTGCCAATGTGATTCTAAACTCCAACGGTGTTATTCAATTGAAAGGGATTTGCCAAGATTTCATCAATCCCTGCTGGGTGGCTAGTGATTATGAACAACTAAAAACAATGATGCAGATATAAACACGCACTCGCATTTATTCAGTCCTCAAATTTCACATCGAACTCGTAACATAACATCCTACTACTACTACAAATATGATAGAGAAAGTACCTCACAGAAAGCAACAAAGAGAAATTGAAATCATCAAGAAAGACACAGTCCAAAACCAAAGAAGAATATTATATATTATGGAAATGAGATCTTTATAACTAGTAACAGCTTACGTTATTTTATGTTTTCTACGCTATATTATTGAGGTGTAGGCCTTTTTTTTATACTCTATGTAAAGTAAATAATTTGTACCAAACTATATTTTTTTAACCCAAAATTTTATTTCCGACTAATATTTTATAAATTAGCATTCACAATTTACTAATTTATAACGTAAGTAAAAATAATTCACTTTTTTGCACCTCTTAAAGTATATATATATTATTAACTTTTTTCATATTTAAATGATTTAATTTGTTATTAATAGAGTTCTAACTCATCTTATTCTTAATTTTATGCTCAAGATTTTCACCTGATTATTACTGATACAGTAGCAAATAGTGCCAAGTGAGAATTTAATAAGGCAAGTA
>NC_029790.2:10894208-10899195 GCF_000816755.2 Arachis ipaensis | reverse complement strand
TTTTTATTGAAAGAAAGATTTTTAAAAGATAAATTGTTATATATATATATATATATATAACAAGAGTGGGGATACTTTTCTGCTTGAGAACAATTTTTCATGGATTGCATATAGTATTTGATTGACGCGAACTGAAAAGTTCGTTCGAAAATATGTATTCGTTGACCGAATTGATTGTATAATTCGAGAATGTAATGATCAATTGTCTTGAGAGAATTTTTCCAACCCACAACAACTTATTGACGAGTTTCTTGCCCAAAACAATTAATTATTGAATATTGAGTGAATAATAAAGATTTGTAATATAAATAAAATGGATTGAAACTAAACATGCATAAATTATTGTAAAATAGAAAAACAAATTGAGATAATTGCTAATTGAGTTTTTTTTTGATTGGTAAAAAATCTTTTTTTTTTTCCGGATTGATTAATAGCCAATTTTATTTTCCGATGGATGGATTGATTGATTTTGATATATGAAATGATAAGATACATATATAATGTGAAACAATTCGAATATACAGAATAGTAGATACCTCGTAGGAAGCTATGATGTATTGAAAGTTGATATAAAAGATTTATATGAGCAAATTAGATTATACATATACATAATTTTACCGAAATAGAAATGTCAATGGCGACTTATAGGTAAGGTTCATAAGTTATAACTCGATCTAAGTTGGTGGAGAAGGTGAAATTTACTCACATATGATCGAGGTCCATTCTCATAAGTTGAAGGTGAGAAATTGAAGACACATTAAACATGTCCTGTTCCAATCGCCAATACATTAAGAAGAAATTTTGTTAAATACATATTCTAAAATTATTGGCTAAAGTTAAAATTAAGCTCCGTCATTCCAAATAATTGAAAAAAACATGAATAAGATAGCATGAACATTGAGTAATTAGTTGAAGAACAAGCAGTAATTGCTAATAATAATAATATAAACAACAAATAGAAAAACTTTCAATAATACATGAAAACAATTGAGAAAGAATAAGATAAAATGTAGCTTATTAACGTGTCAGTAGGAATAAGTAGTTATGCATTATGCTGTTCTGCTAAAAATCAATAAAAAAAAGTGTCATTACTATGGTAAGTCGCTTAAAATTTTTATAGTTAGCAACATAAGAAGAAAAAAAAGGAATTCGACATAATAATAAATATTACTATTAGAGGAAAGCAATGTAAATTAAAGAATAAACTGAATACTCATTCACGAGTAATACGTGAATTTAAAATGAACATAAAAAAGATTCACTATCACCGAAAAGATAGGATAAATGATAAGTTAATAAATTGTAAAAAATTGTTAAATTTGGTTAAAAACTCGAATATAATTTCAATTTTATGAACTTCGATGGAGCAGAAATTAATTTATTCGGCCCCTTTCTTATTTCTCTCGTTTTTGCTCCCGTCGATCAGAAGATTGGCCATTTTCTTTGCCTCCACTTGGAGGGTGATGTTCATTGCCACCAGTTCATCATGAGTAGGTGGGGGAACAACATCATCAACCGTGGACCTGCAAAAATAATAACAAAAGGTTGTTGTGGGTTATTTAATTTCTGCTCCCGGTGGACGCCAAATGTTCCTGAAAAGAGGTATAGCCTGTTATGGAAGTGCCTGAACTTGCTTTCCTTAAGAGTGAGAGGAAGGAACATCGTCTTCTTGTAAGGACGGCGGCGTTGGGCCCCTGCTTCGAGTGGATATATTTATAGAATTGTTGTGCTACAAGCGGTTACTTAGTAGGTCTAATACTGTGGAGCGTGGGTGATAACTGCTCTTTAGTGCTCTTCTTTAGAGAGATTTGCGGAAAGAATTGGCACGTAGTTATTTGATTTTATAGGATAAATCCGTTATGAGAGTAAAACATGTACTCTCCACGTATTCCTGATATATAGTACGTGTGTATTTAGTTTTAACCGGATTCCGATTTATAGTTTTACCTGAGTTGAATTATAGCCAACGGACAGATCAATTTCCATACCGAAAAGGTCTTAGAAAATCCTCCCATGTGTCTCTTGATCATTCCATATATCATCCAAAACAACTAAGAATGTTTTTCCTTCCTATCAACTTTTCCTTCAAATCAGATTAAAGAAAATCAAAATTGTTCATGCTACAAGGACAGAAATATTATTGTCTCTAGTGCCGCTATTATTGTCCTTGTAACATGAACAGGATCGGAATTTTCAGCTACACACATCCATAATCTTTTGTCAAATTTTCCATCACTTGGACATCACTGTAAACTAGTTGAGCCAGAGTAGTTTTTCCTATTCCGCCCATATCCACTGTTACTATGTGGATAGCCGATTATAAGGTAGAGCTAGTTGAGTTGCAAATTCAAGTTCTCAGACCAGTGGATTATGCGTCGGCTTCCTCCAAGAACGACGGCGGTGGACAGCTGCAAAGGCACTCCAACAGTCAAGTTAATAGGAGTAGAAGATAAGTATAATATTACTCAGAGTGAGTAGCGTACCTCTTTTATGTCAGGAGTGGATATATTTATAGAATTGTTGTGGTTACTTAGTAGGTCTAATATTGTGTAGCTGTTACTAAGTGAGTGATAACTGTTCTTTAGTGCTCTTCTTTAGAGAGATTTGCGGAGAGATTCCTGTGCCCATCTGGGTTGGCACGTAGTTATTTGATTTTATAGGATAAATCCGTAAACATGTACTCTCCACGTACTCCTAATATAGTACGTGTGTATTTAGTTTTAACCGGATTCCGATTTATAGTTTTACCTGAGTCGAATTATAGCCAATGGACGAATCATAGCCCCCAAACTTGACCTGTGAAAATTTTCAATTAAACAGGTTGAGTTTCTGACCTATAAATTAGAATTGTGAATTAGCCAAGTATTATGATTAACATTTAAGATATAGACATTAAGACTCTGCATTTGGTTCTAAAAATAAAATAAGATAAGATATTAAGAATAAAATATAAAATAGAGATATAAAAAGAGTTGATAGTCAAAATTGTCCCTGAAAGATACCTTGATCTCCATTTTCGTCCCCAAAAGATAAAATTAATCGAATTCGTCCCCCAAAGATACCCTACCTGGTCACATTCGTCCTTCAGTCATCTTCTTCGCTGAGTTGGCAAACATTCGCTGATGTGTGTCGTTAACTGCCAACGTGGCACACAATCAAAACCACGCAGTTTTGATACAAGGCTCCCCTAGCCTTGAAATGTCGCCGTTTAGTCTTCAGAAGAGAGATTCAAACGTTGCAAGCCTTACCCCCCTCTCATATCAACCATCTCTCTCTGTTTCGCTCCAAAATGTATCGTCTCCCTCAAGGTATGCCCTAAGCCTTTCACCCAAGTTCTGAACCACCCCATCAATATTCGTTAGTGTTGGTTGGCGATTACAATAGAGAAGTTGTCGCTATTGAATGCAGAGTTGATCTTATCCTGGAGCAGCATTGATAGTGGAAGAAGGCATTGAGACGGTGAAAGGTAAGGATAAAACTCTTTTCATGATTTTTGAGTTATTCTGTGGTGTGATGTATTCTTACTGTCATGGTCTTAGTGTTCGTCTGTTTGAAGGTAGAGTTTGGGGTGACCAAGGGTTTGTGTAAATGTTCTTTTATCATTTTGGTGTGTGAGAATGCGTTGCTTTAACTGGCTTTGTGATGATTTTTAGTTAGGAATGTTTGAATTTAGTGATAGTTCTGTTGCATGTTTATTTTGGGTTAATGGTTGATTGGTACAAACTGGGTTTAGTCGCTGGTGACACATAGAGAATAGTTGTTGCTCGTCTGTTTATTAATGGTGTTTTTGTGTTTGTTATTGTAGATAGAGGGTCCTCCCACGTCATTTGTAATTCACCATGGCGGGTTGTTTAAAACGTGTAAGGATGGAGAGATGGTATATGAACCTGATAATACAGAGGTATTGATGGGAGTTGAAGGAGACATACTTGATGTGTTTTTTGTAAAGGGTTACTATAAGGAGTTGGGATACATTGAAGCTGGAAACTGTTGGTGAAAAGTTCCTGGATTTTCCATTTCATCCGGATTGAAGAAGTTGGTGACAGATGCCGACTTGCTTGCAATGTGCAAGGATTGTAGGAGAAACCAACATTTGATCAACCTATACTTTGAGAATTGCATCTCACAGCTATGTGTAGTGGATAACATGGGGGAAGATGTAGTTCTTCTGGAAGCAGAAAGTAGCAAGAAGAAGAAGTCCACTTCCCAGGCCAAGAAGCACCATTCTCAACCTGTCAAGATGCCCACTGCAATGCACCCTCAGCCTAAAAAACCAACCTCTCAGCCCACTAAAGCAGCCTCACAGCTCAGTAAACTCAATTCTCAGCCCACTAAGGCAGCCTCACTGCCCAGTAAGCCTAATTCTCAACCCACCAAACCAGCATATAAGCCCACAAAAACTACCTCTTAGCCGATAAAGACTTCCTTGTAGTCCACAAAATCCCACTCTCAGCCAAACAAAACCACTCTTCAGGGCAAGACAGTTCCACCTCATTCCAAAACATCATCTCAACCAGCTAAGAACTCAGAAAGTAATAAGAACAAAGGAAATATCAGTGGATGCAGACTCACAAAATATGGAAGATGTGTGAAAGAAGGTCCCATTCAGGAAGAATGTTCTGACTCTCATGGCTCATATGAAAGTGCTGAAGATGAGTTGTACAAGCCTTCCAAAGTTCTAGGAGACAATTTGTATAGCAGTGATAGTGATAGTGACAGTAGAAAAAGAAGAATTGTACGAAGTAGGTTGGAAGTGATGACAACGTTGTCTCGCCATTGGGCTCCTCAGTGGTCTGGTGATGAAAAAGAAGAATTGTACAAAGTGCATGGCTGGCCAACCAATATGGTGGTTGACCTGGACAAACACACATGCACTTGTAGATTTTGGCAACTCACAGGTAACAACATTTAATTGTTCTCTCAATTAGTTAATAATGTCTTCATTCATGATAACCATTTTAATGAATCTTTTAATTTGGTTTCAAAG
>NC_029790.2:10886285-10893143 GCF_000816755.2 Arachis ipaensis | reverse complement strand
GAATGCCGTGTATGCATGCAATATCAGCCATACAGAATAAGAATGATAAGAAGGCTGAAGAATATTGTCGTGACTGGTTGAAGATGGAAGCGTATAGGCAAACTTACTGTTTCAACGTCAATCCGGTTAAGGGGTAGGATCTATGAGAAAAAACTCCACATCCAGCACCTGTTCCACCCCCAATCAAGCCCCCAAATCTGGAAGACCGACAAAGAAAAAGAGAAGGAACAAAGAAGAACAACCAACTGGATCAAAGACAAAGATAAAGAGAAAATACAACCCAATCCGGTACATGTATTGTGGTGAGGTTGGACATAACAAAAGAGGTTGTACAAAGAAGAAAGATGTGGATGCTGAGGAACATGTCAGGCAGATGCAGCTGCAACTAGCAGTTGTTGCCCCTGCTGCAAATCGTGCTGAACCTAAACTAAATGCTGCTCCTGCTGATGCTGATATTGATACAGAAGCAGAAGCACCTTTGCATGCACTTTCATCACCCATCCAACCTCCATCAGATATTAACATCAGCCAATCCGAAAGCATTCCACCAACCCAAGATACACAACAGGTAGTATCATCACTCCTCAATCCTAAAAAATTTCAGCTTCATTTAATCATCTAACAAATTCATTTGGTACTGGATTATGTAGGATCAACTGGTAGCTAGGCCATCTAAGTTACAAGTGATTAAAGGAAAAGCAAGGTTAAGGTCCTCCCTAAGCCTACTGCAACTGCACCTGTGGCTGTTTCTACTGAGACCATTAAAGGGACAAGTTCTGCAACTGCTAAGAGACTGGCCAACTTCATGACTTTTGTGCCTACTCCAGGCTTCAAGGCTTCGAGGAAGAATGATGAAAAAGTTTGATTTGTTAGAAATGTGTTGTGGTTGACTCTTTTTTTGTATGGGACAACATTTTGTTTCTTGTTTTTTTTGTATGGTATTTAAGTCTAAAGACAATGTGTTGTGGTGACATAAAAACCTTATAACTTTGTTGTGGTATTTTTCTCTTAAAACAATGTGACAATTAGTCTTCAATGACAAGTTATTACTAAGATTACTTAGTTTGTTACTTATTTTGTTTATGGCTTAACGTAATTTATATCAACAGTGTCAGAGAATTGTTTGCAACATTTGATAAATTTATAATAATGGACAGAGAATTGTTTCCAATTTCAAATAACTACTCACATTCAAGCCATGCAATTCAATACACCATTACATGTTCACATAACATAACTGGGTTTACTCAGAAGTACATATCAAACAATAGGTATCACACTAACTACAACTACCCCAAACATAAAATTCATTAGCAGTTTCAAAGCTCTAACTTCAGCTTTCAAGCTGTCCAATTTCCATGCCACCTTCATCCTCCATTCATCATAGTTACTTTCAACCTCCATATCAGTTCCTACATCTTTCTTTGTACCACATACATCCACTTCTTGATAGCCATCATCATCAACCCACTTAAAATAATTGCAGTGACTGTCCTTCTGCAATTTCAGAAAGGAATAAACAAAAAAAAATCAAAAAATACCCAACAACACAAAACAAGATGGAAAATAGTTAACTTTTTTCAACATTACTCACCGGGTACCTTGGACATGCATGGAACAATCTATTCGGATTCTCTGTTGTCCCAGATTTTTTAATCATAGTCTTAACCCACAGAAACATGATCCGTCATGAGTCTTCAACCTTCTCCTTCGCATTGAAGTGCTAGAACCATGACTGTCATGCGACGGATGCGACAAACCACTACCACGACCCTCATTTCCTATCTCCATCCAGGTGGCAAACCAAGAATTATAGCTCCTACTGAAGTCTATCGCCATTGAAAGTGTTCACGGCACCGTATTTATCGTTGAATTTGGGATTAGGGTTTATCCACTCAAGGACTAATTTGACTTCTAAAACAAGACTTATCTTGTCAGCAACAACATAGTACAACTTGGCATCTGCCACGTTGGCAGTTAACGACACACGTTAGCAGACGTTTGCCAACTCAGCGAATCAGATGACGGAAGAACGAACGTGACCAGGTAGGGTATCTTTGGGGGACGAATTCGATTAATTTTATCTTTCGGGAACGAAAATGGAGATCGAGATATCTTTTAGGGACGATTTTGACTATTAACTCGATATAAAAATTAATATTCTTTTGTTTTGTTTAATAATGAATTAAATATAAGAAAGAATAGATTATAAAAATTCAATTTACTCTTATTTTTTATATAATTTTTTAAAAAAAATATAATAATACAAATATATTTATGAAAAAAAATGATAAAAATAATAAAAAATAAAATATATTTTTTATTAATATCTTTGTGCTATTTCTATTAAAAATAACAAAAAATATATTGATTTAATATTTTAATTTTTTATGATACAATATTTATGTTTATGTTTTATATGTTCGCATTTGTATCTCAGTTCACATACTTATTAAGTATTAACAAAAGCAACCTAAGATTTAAATAAAATATTGTAATTATTTGGAGGAATTAAGGATTATAATTATTTAAATTTAAAGTTCTTACATTTGCAATTATTGTAGTAGCACTGAGTTCACATTGAGAAGGTGCAATTCTTGCTTTTTTATTTTTTATTTCTTAAAGTGAGAGTTAAGAAATGAATTTTAATTCTATTTTAGATTTAAATTTATGATTTAGAATAATTAATTATATAAATAAAATAAATTATGTGTTTTTTATTGTTTTATTTTTATTTGTCTTTATTTATTTATTTTTAGCAATAATTTTGATATTTTAATCTTTAGTAATGATGGAATTGTCATACATTTAACGTAAACACTAATGTGAGAATTGGAATTTTTTTTAAAATTGAAAATTATATTTTTATCGTATTCTAAATTAAAGAAAAGAATTATTTTCTTACGAAAATTCTATTATCAAGATGTTCCAAACATTGGAAAGTAAAAACGCTCAAACTTTTGAAATATGACTTAACTTTTGGTTTTGCGCTGCTCATACAGTGTGGACATTGGCAGTGGTCTCAAATTGAAGCCTTCTGACTCTGAGTTCCCATTTTCTCTCTAAGGTTCGATCGCTTCTCTCTTTAACTTTTTTTCTTTTACCTTTCACAATCCATTAATCCATTTTCATCCGTCCATTAATTCTTCTTCCCTTACGCATTTTACACGCTTTTTTTCGAATTATTAATGGCTTGAAAATCGTTGGTTTCTACATAAGCTTCGTGAATTCTCTCTGCCGGTAAGCTTTTTTACGGCGGTTTCCTCCGTATCTCTAGCTAGAGCGGCGGCGACGTGGTTAAATATGCGCTTTTTCATATTTTATTCTTATTGTTTTTCTATTTTAATAATTGCAATGGTTTTGTAGGGTGTGGTGGAAAAAGTGAAATATGGCAGAAGTGAGTTTGGGAATTCTGATTGATATTGTTGACGAAGAATGGATGAGAGACACTCTCCCGGATGATGGTATTTTCTTTTTCTTATTTTCAGCGTTTTCATATTCATCTCTGATTGTTCCTTTTCCGTGCTGTAATTGCAGATCTCCCACTCTCCCCAACCCTAGTTGTTCGGACAGATGATACCGAGGACCCAAGTATGTCTCTTCATTTCAATAATCTTCTTTGTATAATCACTCTCTTCTTCACCGTAGTTTTCAAATAATGATTCAATTTAGCACCCAAATTGATTTTTGTCTGCTTAAGTAATTTTTTTTTATGGTGGCTGCTCTATGTTGACACATAGTATGTAAAGTAATTCAGTCTATAATTATGTGCATACAAAAAATCAGCTATCATCTTATTTTTGTGTAGACATTGTATTTTTGTTCGGCCAAATATATGATGATTGATTTGTTGGTTAATTTTTTGTGTATAAATTGTATTTTTGTTTGGCCAAATACATCAAACTAAAGGACTCCATGCAATTATGCAAACTACGCAAATTCCCGATATTTACCCTTGTTTTTTAATGTTATCTTGTGAAGTTACAAAACAGAGTAGCTAGCTGTACCAAAATAGTTACAAGAAAAAGAAAGCAAGTATTAATTCTGTGACATGTGGTGTTGTTTAACAAGATGAATCATTTTATTGGTGGGTTTATTTCTAATTTTCTTCTTAACACTGTTGTGCTTTGCTTTTAATCAGATCAGGAGACACAAGAAGTTAATGCGGATGCTTGGCACGATCTTGCCTTAGGCCAAGAATAGAAAGTTGATTAGTTTCATGCTTTGGAGTAGGTTTGAGACAATGATGCTTCTTGTTACTGAACTACGTGCCATCCTTCCTATTTCTTGGATAAATTTTATGCTTCAATTTTATGAACCAGTTCATGTGATGTCATTGCCCATGGATTGCTGTCACTAGAAGTACCTTGTATAGTTGTATTGCCGGTTAATAGAAACCAGCACTTGATAATGCATTTTGGCATGTTTATTAGATTTTTTGTTCAAGTAATATCTTTAATAAAGTAAGCAGAAAATATTGTATCTTTTTGTTTGGACGAGAATCAACTTTAATATATGTTACTAATGTTAGTAAATGATTTATGTACTGATAGAAAATACTTTTAAAAGATCAAAACCATAAAGTGTTTTTAAAAAATTAAAAAATAATAAAATATTTTTAATAAATGAAAAATTATTTTTGTATTTGACTAATCATTTGTGCATTTGATTTGAATGTGATAATATTTGAATAAATTTCTAGATGTATTTGAAAGAAATGTAATAAAATTTTAGCTTTAGATTTTTTTTATTACGAAATTTTAAGTGTAGAATATCATATCAAAATTCAATCTTTAAAGTCAGTCTTTAAAAATGTATATAAAGAAAATTTTATCATTTTAATTTATTAAAAGTATTTTTCTTTAACGTCTAAATTAAATTATTCAAAGATACATTAGTAGTTTACTCATTTTAATGCTAAACAAAACAAGCATCAGATATGCAGGGAGGAGCAGTCAAGGAAGTCATGAGTGTGCAGTATGGTAAAAAACTGGTGAAAAAGTAATATAACCAAATTTTAATATAAAACAACATTACTCTATCAATTCCATGTATGAAATCATCTAGTTACCAACGGCAGAAGTTCCACTTATCTGGGGTAAAGCTGAGTCGAAATCAGGTCTAAATCACCGCAGTGGATTGATAAAACCACACATCCTCGTAAGTTCGTTTCGTTCCAAATCAGCATTTAACTCGTAAGCTTTTAGGACAGAAGATAATTTTAATTGCCAACAGATATTCCAGATAGGAACGGGAAAAAACTTGTGCGAGAGAAAAAATCACAAGAGTATGAGAAAACACGATATAAAAGAATGTGATACAAGTATACAACACTTAATCTTGGTAAACTCATCTACAAAAATCGAGAATAGTACAGGGAAAATGGAAAAAAAAAAAATTCTCGGTATAATAGCACGTTTGTTGGGTAAATTTGTTGCAAACTAATTAATTATACTAGATTTCATTCACACCTAAAATGGTTTCTTTACAAAAGATGGTAAAACTTGAATTGTAAATAAATTCAATTTCCAAGTGCTCACGCTGTAGTGATGTTGAATACCAATCACAAGAATGGATCATTCACAGGTCCTGTAATAGAAACATTTGTCTCAGGAGCCTCTGCTAGTGGTGATGGCACCTCTGCTACCGGTGATGGTGCCTCTGGTGGTGCTGGATTGCTCGGAGGTGTGGCTTGAGCAGTTTCCCCACTAGCAGTTGCATTTGTGGCAGAGACTGGCGCAGCGGTAGGAGCTACATTATCGACCTTGGTTTCACCTGACTCTGGCTCAGGTGGAGCGGCCTCTGGAGCTGGCGTGGATTCTGATGTAGATTCTGATGGAGGTTGATCACTAACTGGGGCAGGAGGTGTCGACTCAGATTGCTGTGTGGATTCAGATTGCTGTGTGGAATCAGGCTGCTGTGTGGAATCAGGCTGCTGCGTAGCACCCTCTGGCGTTGCTGTGGTTGTGGGAGGTGCTTCAAGTGCCAATGGCTTTCCCGGTGGTGTTAATGAATTCTGGGCAGCAGCAGCAGCTGGTTTTTTCTGGATTGATATAGGAGCATCAAGAGACATCATCCCTGGAGGTAGGATTTCGATGGGTGGTTTCTTCCCTGCTTCCTTCAAACTTGTAAGCTTAGGCTCCTCAAGAGAAGCTAAAAATGCAGCTGTAGCATCTGTCTTCTGTGACGGGGTAGGCTCAACCTCTCTTTGTAGCATTTGGTTCCAGGCCTGAACCAAGTTCTTCAACGTTGGACGTCCGTGTGCCTGCATACAACAGGGTCAGACTACAAGCAAAAAACGGAGGGATCAAGTTCTTGTAGATAACAAATCATACATGAGCATGTAGCACGGCCTCAGCCAGCATGCCAGTATCCTGCCATGCTTTCTCCATTAGAGCATTGTCTCCCAAAACAGCAGCAGCAAATGCAGCTTCCCGTCCCAACCCAAGTGTGATTAAGTTGTTTACCAAACCCTGCAGTGCATTAAGGTAATCCCGTGTTTATTATGAAAATTTCGAAGTGTTGTATGTTACACCAGCATGCATCAAATAGCCAAAAAATAAGAGGAAAAGCAAGATTGCGAAAGAGGAGTACACTTAGCCGAGTCAATTCCCCATGATTTGCAAGGCGTAATGCCATTCCTCTCAACTCATGACCTTGTAAAGCACCTTTCACTGAAGCAGCTGCAGCTAGCCTCTTGAGAGCTTCACGAGCAATTTCACCCTGTGCAGTAGCATCTGCAGCATCAATAAGATCCAAGAACTCTCTTGCAAATTTCACTATACCCTGAACACCTTCAACGACATCTTGTTTCTTGTCAGATAAATTAAGAATGTCATTCAAACCAAGACCAGTAGT
>NC_029790.2:10876052-10886250 GCF_000816755.2 Arachis ipaensis | reverse complement strand
TAAGAAGACACTGGAGAGCTCTCTTCAAATCATTGCTCTTCATTGCCAAATCGAACTCCAACCTGCATATCATAAAGAGCAGTATGTTTTAAGTCTGAGCAAACCTCAACATAATTACAATCATTGATTGCTTGCGCTACCTCTTGGATATTCCAGGTAAATGAAGTGCTTCATTGGCATAGCCCATTCCTAGCAAAAATTGTGCTAAATCATCATGATGTTCTCTCCCAAGCCTACTTGCCCTGTATAAAATTTACAATGTTAAGATATATATCTCTCTCTGATTTAATGCATTAGGATTAGGTCAGAACAGATAGAAGGAAAATAATACCACTTTACTGCACTAACAGCATCGCCATAAGCAGCAAGACATCGGCAACGAATACCAGGATGACTCAAGGATAAGGCATGAGCGAACATGTACCTATCACAACAAGATATCACTGCCATTATTCATGAAACCAGAATCCAAAATGAATATCCTTTATTGGTTGTTTGTCAAGATTAAAAAATACTCAAGGAATTATATTCACAGGAATATTATACTTGGAAATATCATACTCGAATATTATTTTTAAAAAAAAAAACTTGTTTGTTAGCATTATAAATTGTTCGGAATTATTTTTAGTATTCCCAAGAACAAATTACAAATATGCTTGTTTCATTATACATATTCCTGGCAATGGAATCTCAATTGCCCAGATACCCCCATTATCAACAGGAGGAGGAGCTCTTTGACAAGTAATAAAATAATTGAAAGATAAAATTGTAACTTTTTATGTTATTTCTTATTCCATTGACATGGGTTAAGTCTCCTAGAAATAATTACCCTTGTGTGAATCCCATGTATGTCTTTTTATGCAATAAAGGAAAGGCAGAAAATTGAACTCCAGGAAACACAAGTTCACACATGTAACTGAACAGATATGAAAAAGCTTGGATGGATTAAAAATTCAATTGAACCTCAGATGTCTGACTCACCTGTCAATTAGCCAAAGAACTCCATCTCTGACGCCTACCACAACAAGAGGTCCAATCGGGCGTTTCTGCTCCATCGGAAAACGAGTTACTGCCACAGAGACACCCCCACCACCAACAGCCACCTCACTAGCCTTTCTCTCTTCTGCTTCCCTTCCCATCCAAGAGTCATCGGTGTCAACTCTAGATTGTTTTGGCAATGATAAGAAAGGTGGCACTGAAGGAGCATGCTGAAATGAAGCCAATCGTACTACCTAGAGCAGGACAAAACAGAAATGTCTATACTCTTATAGAAAAGGAAAAAGGAATTTCATTGAAGAAGAAAAAAGTGCAAGAACAGAGGAAAAGGCATTCACTCAGAAGACATAAGAAATGTGTTTACTTTTTATCAGATGATATGACAAGGTAACCAGTACATGGGCGAAAAAGGTGCAGAATGTACAAAGGATTAAAAGATATTTCAATAAGGATGCAAAAGCATACACCCGAAATATAACCAAGACGCTTCTAACTATCCTCTGTTGAAATTTCTGACAAGATTTTGATGAATTATTCAGAGAATAATTCAATATAAATAAAAACAGAACTTACATCTGAGTTGCATTTAATTGTCTTGATCCATGCAAAAGTCAAACATAAGACATTCATTACAACTCTTGAAATCGAAGAAAACCTAAAGCCCATAAAATGTCAACACAAACTTCTATTGCGGATGGAAGTGTGTTCAGAGCCATACTCTGTTATACGAGCATCTACAATTCATATTATTCAGGACACAACTAAAGCTCAAATCTGAGGGAAGACAATATAGACAGAGTGTTGCAATAAATTTCATAGATGACAAAAAACTTGACAGCAATTTTAACCTGCAACATTGGTGGCCTCAATGATATTCTTTCTTCTGTAGTAGCTTGGGGACCATCTACTGTAATTAGTGCTAACTCTCCATGCTCAGCTACTGCTCTTGCCTGTGCTTCTTTCATTTTCTGCTCTTCCTTCATCTTCTTTGTTTCAATGTCAATTTGTGCAACCCCAGCATCTACAAACACAACTCTGAAAATCAAGACATACAAGTGGTAAATAATTTTGGCTGGAGGAGTGCCTAATCAGTTCGAATTTGATGACATTGGTTTCTATAATATCTTCATCTCATTAGTTATTACGAAAAATATGAATAACACATTAAAGTATTGCAAATGCACTAACTTTGTGCAATACAGAGACAAATACATAGATGATTGGCACAAAGAAAGATAGGATTTTCTTTTGGAGGCTTTTGAATAAAATTGTAGAGAATGCGCAAAACTTACTCTATAGTAGTTGGTGTAGCCACAAACAATTGTCTGCGGTGCCAAACGCCACCAGTAGCATATGGGATTGCAACATCTCCCAGGTATCTATATTGAGGGCGCAAACAAGAGATGACTATGTATTGCTGATATGCAAATGCACAGTATTCAACAGTTTGGTCCCAAGCAGTCCATTCTGGCTGGGGAAGTAAACCGCCCACAGGCTGGAATGTCTCCCAACTGAATCAAAAACAAAATTGCATGCAAAACTAAATCCAAGGAATATCTGAAGATTTTGGCCACATAAACAAATTGTAGATTAATGCTACACTAGTGTACAACTAGGTTAAACCTGTATAGCTGGAAGTTTTGAGGTGCTGCCTCAGCTGGAGATCTGTATGAAGAAAATCCATCATCATAAGTAGAAAATGAAGAAACACCACTACTTCCATAACCAGATAAAGGCATAGACTGGATTGTTGAAATAGCTGTGGCGGCAATAGGACTGACTCTCCTAGATGACCGATAGGCAACTCCAAGCAGTGCCCCTCCATGCAAACCAATCACCTGAAGAAATTCGTGAGATAGAAAAACACGTTACTGCCCAAATGATTGTTAATAACATGATAAGGGCATACCATCTTTATAGTTTATTAATATACACAATCTGCCAGAGTAAGCAATTGCATGGTCATATGTCATAACTTTATATAAAAATACAAAAATAAACTAGCACAAGAAAATTGAAAACTCTTTTTAGAGACAGTCAATATCACAATCCGCAAATAGCTCTCTTTGTTCCCAAAAAACTCGGGAAAATTCAAGTAATCTACATTAAGAAATCCAAAAACAAATAAAGATACATTATTTTAGAGACTGTTGTTGAAGAGCATCTTTTGTTCTTGTTTTGATCCTTCCACAGCTGGGGTTGCTGCTGCTGTTATTGCAGCCGCTGCTTTGTACATGATGAGTTTCTGAATGACTGCTTTGTACATGACGAGTTTCTGAATGGCAAAGTTGTTTGAATTAGTCCAAGAAGAAAACAAGTAGGACCCTTGGCTAGCTAAGACACCAGGGTTTATGCACAAAAAGGAGAAAATTATATACTTGCCTCATTAGGTTCTGTAAAGAGTACGATGCATTAGTGTCTTCCGGAAATTTTGAGACAAGAATTCCAAGACCTTGTCCTCTGTCTCTCAATTTCTGTTTTCTCATTTAAGTTAGTTCAAATTGTCCCAAAACATCACATTGTGGTCAACCAATATAATTAAGTAATTAACTATGTAGTATTATAGCATGGAGTAAAAAATCAAGAGAGGTGGTCAGATACCTTGAATGCATCTTCATCGGTTCTATCATCTCCAATATAAACAGGAATTTTAGCTTTAAACAAGTCTAAATAGTTTAACAATAATAGCAATAGCAATAGTAGTCAGCAGCCACTAATAACTCAAACCCACAATTTGAGTGCATAACCTCAAATAAATAAATAAATAAATGAATAAATAAAGCGCTTAATGTACTAGAATAATTTATCCTGTTCCTATTTTGACAAATATTACTTAATATACTAGAATAAAGTATGTAAGCCAAAAAATATTTTCCTTCCCTTTTTACAATAAAGGATGAACTCTAATCTTTGGTCTCTTATTTAGATTTATGAAAATGACTCCAAAAGTGTTAAAGTGGATTTTTAGAGAGAAAAAGAAATTAAACCTAATCATGATAGGGTAGCATTTAAAAATATACTAATTTTTATCGTCATTCCATTTCATTTCATAGACTATACAATAATAATCAATTTGTACAAAGCCTAATATAGCAAGAGACAGAAATCTCATTCTAATTAATTAAGGTATAACTTCTGTTTAAGTAAAGGAATTTTGCAATTAATGCAAAATGAAAATAAATGCAAGTTGAGATGAATGCTATATCATTGAACTTAACTTTAAAAACATTTATAAGTTAATATTCATGAAGGCAGCAGCACAGCCACTGGGAACACGATAATCAGCCAAGGCTAGATTATTACGAGAAAAGTCTTTACGAGGGTAGTTTTAGGACAAAACAAGGACCTACCGGTTCACTGCGTGTACCAACAGATCTCATTAGTATATTTGATGTTCCATCATCTAATAAGATGCGGACTTGAACAGAAGCTGAGGAAGCTGCTGCGGCAGCAGCAGCTGCTGCTTGTGCTGCAGCTGCCTCTCTTGCTCTTTTTGATGAACTACCCTTGGGAAGAACAGGAAGTCTTGGGGGAATTGCTGATTCCAATATAGCAAATCTGTCACGGCATGTATCCCAAGCAAGAAGCCTTGCAGTTCCAGAGTCAACAATTGACCAATCACTAGCCATGTATACAGAGAAGTAAGGAATATCTGGCCAAACAATTGCAACATACCTGAAAATATTTGTGCATTCAGAAAACAACCACAGTACTGATATTTAACAAACAAAATGCTTTTGCTTAACCATATTAAGATAAAAAGCATATAAACCACAAAACATTATAAATAAATTTTGAATCACAATAGTAACAGTTTTATGTGTTGTATATTCTATAAAGAAAAACGAAACCATCTGTTACATTTAAGAATTAAAAACATTAGTTAATTTGATTGAATTATGGAAATAAATTAAAAGTAAGAAAGAACTTACTTCCCTGAACTGCTCACAGAAAGCACAGAGTATGAATCATGTGGAACAGGTGTACTAATGTGCTTCTTCCCCTGCTTGACAGGCAATGGTTCAAAAAAATCTCCCTTTGATCTTCCAGTTTCTGACAAGGAGCTATTATTTCCAAGAGATGGATTTGCTGAGTTGTTTAACTGGAAATTTAATAGCTTTAGTTCCCTTTCAACTACAAATACAGCAGAATGTTCTCTGCTGTCTGATGGGGTTGGTAGCGGAGCTACAGGTGGAAGAGATCTAGGGTCAAACTCGCAGATAATAACACCAATATTGGTTCCAGTAGCAACAAGATGTGGCTGCAAGGTGTGTGCAACCATACAATACACCTGCACCAAAAATCAGCAGCTAAATTCAGTTTGAACAAACCCAGTAAGAGGTGTACAGTCAACAAAAAGAGGGCAAGGAGTAATATGAACTTGAAGTTCAGCTTCTCCTACGGTAAAGAATTAATTGCCCAGGGCATTTGACATACATTTTCTACAATATACAGAAACTATGATAGGACTAAATTGACGCTTTCCACATATTCTCTATGCTCAATCTTGATCTATCCTCACCTCTATTCAAATTATACATTTGACAGAGTATTTAGTTGCTTTGAATTATATTATCACTCTTATTTTTTTCTAGCTTCAATAATAAGTTATGAGAACAACAAACATGCTCTTTTTTACTGTATCATACGTACTTAACTAAATCAGATAATTACAATGTACAGTATATGTGCCAGTTAACCACATACCCTCAGTTTCTTATTAGGAGCAAGAACTTGTGGAGGAATAACTGTGGACAATTCGCACAATGGCCTTGTGAGAGCAGAATAAGTGGGATGTTCAATTGCCCTAACAAAAGCATTTATATAAAGAAATGTTCAATTTTATAATTAATAAATCTCGTCACTAGACTATCAAGTAACGAACAAGAAACACAAAGGCACCAAAGAAAGGAAATGGCATACCATATGTGAGAATCTTTAGCACAGGTTAGAATATCAAGGTTTGGAGCTCGGGGATGACACCATGAAGCCACGCTGTGGCAAGCCAACTTTGGGACTGGCTTTATGCGCCGCAGCTCCTACAAATTAAAAGCAGGCAACAATAGCAAAATTTAAATAAATGACAAATGTTTATGACTAGGAGAATTTTCAGAGTGAAATATCACTATCATACCTTAAAGGAGACTGTGTCCCATATAGCTAATGTCTTATCCACACCAATTGTAATTAGCTGAGGAGCACCTCCCATCACCCTAGACAGCTCAACAGCAACAACCCCACCATCATGTGCCTACATGCAACACATGGTATCAAACAAACTGAATGTGAATAAAATTTGTTCAAGTCTTACATAAAAGAAGAATAGGGTAGAACTGAAAAATAAGGGTAGGAACTTAAGAAGAAAAGAATCCAAATATATCTTCATTTACTTCAATTTAATTATACAATTTTCCATATGCCAAAGCTTCATAATTTTCTTTTGTTTTATAAAAAATATGTCATGCATTTCATATTAAACTCAACCAAACATCAGTGCACTATCTTAATCATAGAGGAAACAGCAACTTTAATTGAGCTATAAATAATGATGGCTTATTTCTTTGTAGCCATGATTGCAACAAGTATTTATCTTCACCGGTTATGAGACAAACTGACAAAGTAGAGGTAACTAGAGGGGAAAATGATACTTTTAAGCTCAGCTTGGGCACAAGTTCCCGTGAATCTGGCCCTTGGTCAGCACTCCAAATTATGAGCAATCCATCACTGGCTCCTGAGACCAAAAGAGCCTGGGAGAAAACAGGAAAAAAAAACCTTCACACCAGAGTACAAAAACAACACTTCCAAACACAAAAGCAATACGAAGAGATAATAAACCATCCTAGTTGCATTCAATAAGATTAACTAGCAAATGAAATTTCTCAATAATAAGTTCTTCATGGGACATCAAGATTTACCTCACCAGAAGCAGCCATGAAGGACATTAAGCAAGAGATTGATCCTTTATGACCACCAGTGTACCTCCGCACAAGCTACAAGGAATAGAAGTATCAATAACAAGCTAATAGCTATAACTAATAGAATACTTTAGGTACCCACCTTCCATGTGATCATTGAGAGAACTCTAATGACACCATCAGATGCACCAAAAGCAACAAGAGGACCATCACCAACACCAGATCTATAAAGGAACTCCATGCTGCAACAGATAGAATTGGGGAACTAAAGGAACTCATACGGTGTACATGAAGATAGCAAAAGAAATGTAAAATATGACAAATGATAAATTAAAAGGTTTTCATATAACGTGTTATGTCAGATTTCCATCAACAATTAATACAAATAAAAAGCTGAATCTTGGTACGCTTAAATGAAAAAAAAAAAAAGAAAGATGAATGTTCACACTAGGATAGTAGTTTTTAAGAAATAGTAAGAGAGAAAATAAATGAATTTGGCAATTTATACATGGAAATGACCACTTGTCCACCTATCAAATATGAAATGTATGACTCTTGATACTTGTGCCTGCATGTTCTGTGAAACATATATTTTGCAGTAATGAAGGCAAGAAGCCCACAACAGTACGGATCACAAAAATTTGATTTACAAGTTAATTATTGTCATGAAACCACTCCTCCCAAAAGCTTAAGCTGATAGTAGGAGATACATAAATGGTTATATCTCTAACACGCACCCTCAAGCAAGAATCTCTTTATGGGTTTGCGTGAATTTTTGCATAGGCCTTCTTTCTCTTTTTATTTGCCTTATTTTGAACTTTCTTTCCTACTGGGGGGGATAACAATGATCGAAAGCATTTAGTCATAAAAGTATTGATACTATGTCATGAAACCATTTTTTCTAAAAGCTTAAGTTGATAGGATGAGAGACATGAATGGTATATCTCTAACAATTATTTTACTAAATAAAATTACCATAATCTTTGAAATAAGCAGTTATACAATGTTTGTCAGATGACTTCACTAGAATGCAACTATTCTCATTGTTTTATACAGAGTCATATAGCTTTTACTTGATTCCAAACAAACAAGATAAATATTTTTTACAACTAATAGAGAACAAAGTATTGCTTGAGTTGGAGTATGTCAGATTATGTCAATGAATACTTCATTAAAGGAAGGAGAAAAAAGCTGGTAAAAAGTAATAGCAACTATCAGATAATCATAATGTCCTTGCCTTAATAGATTATTAAAAGCAATTTTGACATCAATGGCTGAGGATCTGCTGAACAACAAATAATGCAATAAAAATTTACCAGAGAAGTGACTTGTTATCAAGCTCTTGCTTCGGTACATCACGACCACGCATTGTCACCAAGTCCAAAAAAATAGCTTTGTTTAAACAACATATGACAAGAAAATGCCTTCCTTTTGTAGTTGGGGCAGGAGAACTTAAAGCTGAACTGAGATGATGGACAGCTGTAGGCGCCTCTGCAGCTGCCGATCGATTATGCCAAAGTTGCCAAAAGCGTACATCGTCATCATAAAAATTCACCTGCTTAACACTTTAAGGTAGATAAAGAGTCATGAAAAAAAAAATGAACATAAAAGAAAGGAAAATGAAATATAATGTTAAAGAATAGGCATATTACCTTCCTCCTCGAATGGCTTCTGTAGGTTTCCCTTTAGACTCTACCAAATCCCCAGGAAAAAAAAAGGAGGAAAATGAAATTCTGTTAATAAATCAGTACAAAAATATTCATTGCCTACAATAATGCTTAAGAAGGAATTTATCATGCTGTTTTAGTAATCCTATAAAGAAGAATCACTGGTTAGCAGTTACAGTATCCAAGATTCATTAAACTAATAACATGGAGTAATTCAACGATGCAATTTAAGTACATCATAACTTGGTTGAACTAAATGACATTCATGGAAATTCAAGCAATTCTTGCTGCCAGAGCATAAAATGGTGTAGCAGAGCTTGCATTCTAAGAGAACTTTCCTGAACAGGAGCAATATTGTGACAGATGACAATAAACTATTATTACATTTAGGCTCCCAAAGGACATGAACCTGACTGAAGACTTTTCTCTTCTAAATACAAAGCAATTTGGCAACCACCAATTGTTAGTTAATTGCTCAATATTCATAATACAGTTCCATACAAGATTCCCAAAATCAATAAAATTCCGCCCAGAAACGCTTCATAAAACCAGTAGCGTACTAAACTTTACCAATGAGGAGATTCATGCTCCCATATCCATCCAATTAAAGCAAAATGCAGCAGTTCAATAACAGAACAACAATGATTAACGCTATCTACTATTTCATAAGCATTTTCACAGCTAAAATTTTGGCAGCAAGTGTGGAACCTGTCTCTCCCTCTGCAAGCTTCTCCAATTTTGCGCCGACCAAACGTCGCTCATCCACTCCACCAGCTTTCAGCTCATATATCACCTGAACAACGCTTCCACATCAAAATCTGATAACAGATTTCACTGGCAACGAACGGAGCAAAAGGAAAGAGAGAAAAACTGTACCTGACGGTGTTCCCAATTCCAAACGGAGACTCGATCTGAATCATCGGCGGTTACCATCCATGGATGCGTCGGATGCAACTGGATCTTAACGATTTTGTCAGTGGAAGGCCGGAAGGCTTTCAGCCGCAGCATCTTCTCCTCTTCTGGTAGCTAGAACAGTGGAAATAACAAAGAGAAACAGATTCACAGAAAGTAGCGAAGATTGGAGAAGCGCTTCAGATTTAGCTTAAATCTCTGGAGAGCTCAGATTCCATGTGAATTTTCTTTTTGACGAATGTGCGTTCACTGAACGCACGTCAACGACATCGAGCTACAAAAACTTCTTCCTCGCTAACAACCATGCACCTTTCCTCTTCCTTTTCCTTTCTTGTTTTCTGAGTAACCAAACAGGAATAAGCAGCACGTTTGTAGCGAGGCGGGTTCAGATTTGAAAGATGGTTGATGCTAAGCGCGGATTTATGAGCGGTCTAGCGTTGGAGGCTCCAATAAATGGAATTGTCTTGGTGCTTCTGCAATTGTGCAAAACGGAGATCTCTGACGACTTTGCTCTGATGTGCTATCGAACATTTCCTTCCCGTTCTTTTTTAAGTTTTTTTTCTTTCTCAGTTTCTATGTCCTTAATTTTTTTTGCTAAACTATATTTTTTTACCTTAAAATTTAACAATTTTAAAAATATAACTAAATTTTATTTTACTTTGATTTTATATTTAAATTTATTTTTGTATTAAATATATTTTTAAAAGT